>NC_086444.1:428027501-428327501 GCF_028390025.1 Pseudophryne corroboree | reverse complement strand
CAAAATTGAATGTAACTAGAGTAAAAAGACTGTTGTTGGTAGTATTAAAATTCTTATAGCACCTGGTTTTCCCAAACAGTCTTCTATCATTGTACTAACCAGGACTGACACTGCTTAGCTGCCAAGATCTGACAAGATTGGGCATAGTCAGTGTGGTGTGGCTGTAGGAAAGATATGTTGTTGTTTCTGTTATAGCTCTTCTACTTCTCACTACTAGTAAATGAATGAATGAGTTTCAAAATGGAATGTGACAAGAGAAAAAAGACTGTTGTTGGTAGTATAAAAATATCTACAACACTTGGTATTCCCTGATGGTTTCCCATTCAAGTACTAACCAGGCACAACACTTCTTAGCTTCCAAGAACAGATGAGATTGGGCATATCCAGTGTGGTGTGGCTGTTGGTGAACTTTGTGGTTTCTGTTAGAACTCTGGTGCCACACCACTGGACAGCAGAGGAGCCTAGCCACATGCAAAGACACAGATTAGGAGTGATGCTAGAGAGAGACGGGGAAAAGCCAATAGCCAACCAGTCTGTACCTACTGAAAAATATGAGTGTACCAGGCCCCAATATTTTTGTTGCCGGCTCTCATGGTCACGCCTAGATAATGAAGACTGTTCCCAACATACTGGAAAGGAAAGGTGTCACCCCAACCTCTTGTTGCTTCATGGAAAACCATCGGGCTGCAGCTTTAGAATAATTCAATTTGCAACCCACTACTTCCTCTTATTGTTTTAGTTTCAGTAACAATCTGGGTATCACCTCTTTTGGGCCATGAAATATAATAAAAGATCGTCAGCAAATGATGAACATTTAACATTCGCTGGGCCAATTTTAATACCCTGCCATGTCTCCATATAATGAAAAGGTCTCACAAGGGGGTCCAGCGCCATGTTATATAGAAGTAGCAGTTAGAGTGGACATCATTGCCTGGTTCCTCTTTCAAGACAAAATGAACGGATGTGGACTTACAATATAAGGTACTAAAAACGTATAAAATCAGGTTCAAATATTTGATAGTGAAATATATTGAGTAAGTATTTCTATATCTCTATGACACTCTGTCAAAGGCCGTTTTGGTATCACAACTCACTACTACATTCTGTCTTTCATTGTTATCTCGAGTTTTAATTAACGCTGCCAACAACGTCCTGACATTGCGTACCGAGTGACGACCCTTAAGAAAACCAGTTTGCACCAGATGTATAATTTTAGGGAATAACAATTGCAAGCGTCCGGCTATTATTTTGGTGAATATTTTTAAATCTTGATTGGAAATTGGCATATAAGAGTAGACCAGTGTGGGATCTTTGTCCAGCTTAGGCAAGAGTATCATTTGAGATACATAAAAATTTAAAGGCGCTGGATTACCACTGAGAATAAAGTTGTATAACGTTAAAAGGTGCAGAGTAAGATACAGAGCAAGCAATTTACAATGCGTAGCTATAAAACCGCCAGGGCCTGCCGTTTTACCCACCAGCAAGGATTTAATAATTGAGGCTAGTTCCAATTCCATTACTGGGGATTTAAGATCCTCCCTCTCTTCTTTGGTTAGTTTATAGAGATTGGTTTGTCTCAGAAAGTCCAGTCCCTCAACTGGTTTGTCTGGAGGGGCTCAATACAATGTTTTAAAATGTGTTAGAATGGCCTCTTCTATACTTTTAACTTTTAGGGAGCAGTGTAGTCTCCTGGGGTGACAATGCAATAGAAGTTATGAATTTGGATGCCACATTTGAATGCCATGTTGGCAAGAAGTTTACCTGGGTGATTGATTACCCCATCTGAAATATTTATGTTTCTGATAATGAACATTCAGTTGCACTTCCTCCGAACAGAGCTTGTCATGTGGAGCCTTTGCTTCTTTGTATGCAGTCTTATTAATTTCAGAGACATTGAGCAGTAGTGCTGAGTAAGTTTTGGTGACTGTGGCACTCGCCTGCTGAAATCTATGTTGAAGGCCTTTATTTTTGTATGCTAGTAAAGTACCTTGCATGACCAGTTTAGAGGCTTAACACAATAAATTTATATATTGACTATGAATTAAATTATCATCAAGATAGTTTTGGAAATGCTGTATTACTTACTGTTGTAAATCATCCAATGAGGCCATATAGTCTGGGAACCTCCAATTAAATTAGGTCTGGCATGAGGTGTCCAATTGAAGTTGGAACCACGTGGGAACATGACCCGAAATTAAAATAAAGTAAGGCTCCTGCCACTGGCATATATATCTGGGTGCAGTGTGTGTGGTGCACACAGGGTCCCGGGGTCCAGGGAGGCCCACACCGCACACCCAATATTTTTCATATTTACCCTCCAGATTCCCGCGGCGCAGTAGCAGTGCTACAGAAATCACTGTGATAATGGCACTGCGACAATTTTCTGGTGCTTTGCGCATGAGCAGTAGGAAAATAACTGGGAAAATGGCCACCGCAACATTTTCCTGGCGATCCATGCATACGCTCTAGACTCTGGGCCAGCACTAGGGTCCCCTACGGACCCTAGTGCCCAAAGCTGCAGCGCTGCCAGCTAGAGAAGAGGGGGCTTAGATGGATCCTGTACATGAGCCTCCTCCTCTCTAGAAATGCCCCTGGATCCTGCTATCAGTCAGTAGTCTGGGCGGGAAAATTAGTTATGGGGTTGCACATAAAATGAATATTCCCTGGCCATCGGATATAAATAACACCAGGGATCAACTAAATGAAAGTAATCTATAAGAGCTCCATTGGTTTATTCCCAATTAACTCGTTAACCTTTATAAACTAAACCACATTTACCCTTGATTAGAAATATTTAACACCATGCACTTTACCCATAAACCTTAATCAAATAACTTAAATTCTAATGAAATAAAGACACAGACACAAGAAACGGCTTGGCTTAAAGGTCACAGCTTTTTATTCAATTATAATTAACCTAACGAGGAAAAGGGTGGCCAGGAGACGCTGCAATCTCAGTTCCAGCCTTATCGCTATATTAATTTAAAGATGACGACTACAACGTCACCCTACTGACGCACTTACGTCGTGGGGACTGACCTGACCTCCCGGACAAAGTCCGAGCGCTCTCGCACAAAAAGCGCCCAGGTCCCTCGCACAGAGCAGGACAAACTCGTCAAGTAGTTAGAGGCAGGTGCCCCACAACGATATCTTACAACACAGAAAGCCACTGAGATGCAGCGCTCTCCCGCCACAGCCAAGGCGCCCTAAGCCGTGGCCTGCCACCAAAACCAAGAAACAAACTAATCCAAAAAAGCCAACAGATCCTTAATGAACAAACCAAGACTCAAATTATTAAGATGCACTACATCGGGCCTAAAATACTGTGAGGGGTCAGAGCCCAAAAAACGATGCTGAACCACCTTCCCACCGGAGGCCAAAACAAAACGAGACACTGCCACATTAACCTTCCTCCGCGCCCTGTCCAAAGACTTGTGCTTACGGGCATCCCTCCAAACCAAACGAGGCATCACTTCCGACCAGACAATGGTGACTGCCAGCCATCTAGCCCTGACGTCCGTCAGCAACTCCCACAAACGCACAATAAGCTCCATACCTTTCAATTGACCGACGTCATTGCCTCCAACATGCAACACCAGCCAGTCAGGGGCACCCCATGTCTCTGCCGCCGAAAGCAGCACAGCCATCAATGCATCACAACGAAGGCCCCGAACACCAAACCACCGCACTCGGTGGCCACACAACAACTCCTATCTCCCGAGAGCCTGAATGGAAGAAGGCGGGGCCCCAGCCGCCGCAGCTATCCGAAAGGAATGCGTCCCGTAAGATTTGGCATCCAGCCCCAAAGCAACCAAACAACGCTGAAGAACCGCTGCAAACTGAAACTGGGAGAGAGGCATCAAATCAGCATGGACCAACCAATGAAGGCTGCCAGAAGGGCGACCAACAAAGTAAGCCCCAGCAAGCGACACCAGGCAAATAGACACATCGGCGTGCGCAGGAAGTGTAACCCAGCGCCTCCTACCCGCTTGATCCGTCTTGGAGGAACGAAGCTTGCAAAGGACAAAACATCACCAAAAAGCAAACCAGAAGATACAGACGCCCTGCTCGACGCAACAAGCTCACTAACACGAAAAGCGCCAAAAAAGGCAGCCGAAAAGGCCAAACGGAAAAAGGCCGATTCGAAAGCATCCAAAGCCACACTAGGAACGCCAATCAACGCCTGCAACAGCTGCAAATCAATAGGCCTGCGTGAATCCGCACACGACGGGCGCAACCTAGCCCAACCCTTTAAAGCCCTGGAAAGAACAAACGACCTAGTAGGGTCAGAGACACTACGCAACCTGCTAAAAAATGAAATCCCTGCCAGCGCAGCAGACAGAGGCCTTGGAGCGGCCTTGTTGATAGTGCACCCACACAAAGGCTAACAAGAGGTCATGCATGGACTTACCCTCCACAGGACAACGCGCGAGGTAAGCCTCCCAATCCCGCCAGGCAGCACCGTACGACCGCAAAGTCGCCGGGGCCAAGGACCGCTGTGCCAGAGACTCTAAGCCAGCCTGACAATCTGCCAAACAAATGGGGTCAAGGTAACCCAACTGCAGGGGCCTGCGGAGCCAGCGCACGGAAACGAACAAAATCAAAGCGTGATAGAGCATCGGCAATCTCATTATTAACGCCAGGCACATGACGAGCCCTAAAATTAATATTTGCCTCCAAACAGCGCAAAACCAAATGCCGCAACAGCCGCAAAGCCATTGGAGAAGAGGACCTCTGGTTATTAACGGCATGCACAACACCTAGGTTATCACACCAGAAAATAATATGTTGATTCGCCAAGGCCCCAGACCACAATTCAACAGCCACAACAATCGGAAAAAGCTCAAGAAGCAACATATTGGCGGTGAGACCTTCCAAAACCCAGGCAGAAGGCCACAGGGCCGCACACCATTCCCCGTTGAAGTAGGCCCCAAATCCGGACGCAGCATCAGAAAAAAGCTGTAAGACAGCATTGGCAACTGGCAGTTCCGGCCAAATCCTCTCACCATTAAAATCGGCCAAGAACCGCGCCCAAACCCGAAGGTCATCTCTAATCTCCGAACACAACCGAATGTGATGATGCGGTGAGGTAGCCCCAACCGTGGCCCTCTCCAACTTCCTACAAAACACCCGCCCCATGGGGATGATGCGGCAGGCAAAATTGAAAGATCCCAACAACGACTACACCACCCGAAGGCGAACAGACTTGGACGCCAGGCAAACCTCAATCTGCTGAAGCAACTTCAAAACCTTCTCCGCCGGCAACCGGCAGCACCCAGCCGCAGTGTACACCTCAATCCCCAGATAGGATAAGCAAGTAGAAGGGCCCTCAGTTTTGTCCTTGGCAACAGGGACACCCAAAACCCGGAACAAAGCTAGACCCGAAAATAGGACGTCCGCACAGACATCACTACCTCCCAGCCCAACAAAAAGAAAATCGTCTAAGTAGTGTGCAATGCCAACATGACCAGTGCTTGCAAACACACACCAATGCAAAAACGAACTGAAAACCTCAAAATAGGCACAAGACACTGCACACCCCATTGGCAAACACTTATCAACGTAAAAACCACCAGCAATCCGAAAACCCATAAAGCGAAAGGAATTCGGATGCAATGGCAACAGCCGAAACGCCGACTCGATATCTAATTTCGCCAACAAAGTGCCCGAGCCGAAGCTCTGAATAAGCCCCAAAGCCTCTTCAAAGGACTGGTAAACGACCCTGCAGTCCGCCGCAGGAATGGCATCATTGACGGAAGCACCCCGGGGGTAATATAAATGCTGAATGAGGCAAAACTTTCCCGGGGCCTTCTTAGGGACCACCCCGAGAGGAGAAACACAAAGGTCAGGCAGTGGCGCCGTAGGAAATGGACCAGCCATCCTGCCCGAAGAAACCTCAGCATCTACCTTAGCCCGGGCAACCTCCGGCAACTCCCTAGCAGACCTCAAATTCCGAGGCGCCCGCACCACAAGCGAAACCGTAAACGACGCGCAATCAACCTAGCAAGCTTACGCCGACCACCGCGGGAACCCGACGAGCGCGAACCAGAGCTAGCGGAGGAACTTGAAACAGATGCAGAATCACAAGCAGCAAGCAAATCATACTCACCGGCACCAGATGCCCCCGGAACCGAGGAAACCACCACTTCAAGTGGAGGGGCCACACCTCCGGCCGGAGGGGCCACCTCAACGCCCACAGGAACCCCGCTCACCGAAGATGCGACAACCTCCGGAGCACCAGCCGCTGCAGGAACCACTGATGGTAAAAGAGAAGCATCAGATAACCCAGCAGGAGAAACTACGGGAGACGCAGGAAGGGAGGGGGCGAACACCAAAACCCGGGGAGGGGTGGGCTCCGCAGGCACGGGGGGTTGAGCAACGGGGGAGGGCGAAAGCAAGGGGCGCATGGGAGGGTACATGCCCACCAAACCAGGGGCCTGAGAGCTCACCGCAGGTCAAACGGAAGGCACCAAAGGGGGCGGAGCGGTAAAAGGGGGTAAAACGGGGTACCCCTGAGGACCCAGGAGGGGGGGGGTTGTTGAAAACCAGGGTGAGGGACCCGAAAGGGCAGGGGGCCAATACGGGAAAGAATACGCAGCCGGGGGGGGGGGAGCCCAGCAGACAATGAGGCCGAGGGTGACACGGAGGTGGAGGGGCAAACCGGCGGGGCAAAACCCGCACTCCAAGATGCCTGTGGCCAGGAAACTGCGGCAGATGAGGGGACCACCAGGGGGCACCGAGGGGAGACCCCAGGCCAACTCATAGGAGGCCAAGAAACGCAGGCAGGGGGGTTGGGGGGCGAGAAGGACATCCCAGCAGAGATGTCCACGCCCCGGGGCAACATCCCAGGTGACGCTGTGGAGAAAGGGGTGCCCGAAGCTGATAAAACGGCACCTCCAAGCCAGGGAGGGCCGCCCCCCCCACGAGCAGGGACACCTAAAATGTCCGCCGGGGCTGCCGCACTGGCCGGACCCACGGCAGCAGCAGCAGCCACATGCAGAGATCCCAGATCAGACACTGCTGGCATCTGTAAGGGAGAGCCACCCACCGCCTGCACGGAGGTGAGCAGGGAAGCGGGTGGTGGACCAGAGCAGGCAACGGGAGCTGCGGTCACGTGCGCGCCAGCCGACGCATTCTGAGCCGCGGCAGGGGGAGCGGGGACGGCGGGCCAAGGCGAGGCAGCAGGGCAGGAGGCGGCCGGGGACAAAGCAGGGCACCGCTGACGGGCCGCCCTCGATGACCCGCCGGCCAGCGCGGAGGGGGAGCAGTGCGGGGTGACGGGGCATAACGCTGCACAGAGGCTAACTACAGGCACCAAAGGGGGAAAGCACAGCCAGGGGGGGATCTAAGGATATATAAGTAAATCACAAGAACAGTGACTAAACCAAGGGAAGGGGGGGGGAATTGACTTAGCCAGCAGAGGACCCAGTCAGCCAGACTCAAAGGCAATGATCCAAGAGGCTGTCCGCACAGAACAGCCTACCATAAATAACCTTACCCAACAACACACCCACAGAGCCCTTATTGGCTCCCAATTTTGATTGACAACATCACACCACTAGCCTAACTCTGCCTAGTAACAAAGGCTGCCACATTTAGCCATCAGAAAAAAACAGGATTCTTATTTATCCTCACGTTTATTCAACGTTTGTCTATATTTAACATAGAAACACTAGATGGCATCACCCGTCCACTTCTAACCTGAGCATTAGTACCGAAAGCATCTACATGTTTAAATCACCTCCCAGTACCAGAACCCCTTCACTCCAGTCCTGCAGAACCGCATATAGGGGGTCATTCCGAGTTGTTCGCTCGTTATTTTTTTGTCGCAACGGAGCGATTAGTCGCTAATGCGCATGCGCAATGTCCGCAGTGCGACTGCGCCAAGTAAATTTGCTATGCAGTTAGGAATTTTACTCATGGCATTACGAGGTTTTTTCTTCGTTCTGGTGATCGTAATGTGATTGACAGGAAGTGGGTGTTTCTGGGCGGAAACTGGCCGTTTTATGGGAGTGTGTGAAAAAACGCTACAGTTTCTGGGAAAAACGCGGGAGTGGCTGGAGAAACGGAGGAGTGTCTGGGCGAACGCTGGGTGTGTTTGTGACGTCAAACCAGGAACGACAAGCACTGAACTGATCGCAGATGCCGAGTAAGTTTGGAGCTACTCAGAAACTGCTAAGAAGTGTCTATTCGCAATATTGCTAATCTTTTGTTCGCAATTTTGATAAGCTAAGATTCACTCCCAGTAGGCGGCGGCTTAGCGTGTGCAAAGCTGCTAAAAGCGGTGATGAAGGCAGAGTTAGGGCTAGGAGGAGCATAAACACAAGCAAATGTGAATCAGGCTTTCCAGTCTTAACTGTCAGGGGCTGACAATCAAGGCCCTCATTCCGAGTTGTTCGCTCGGTATTTTTCATCGCATCGCAGTGAGAATTCTCTTAGTGCGCATGCGTAATGTTCGCACTGCGCATGCGTCAAGTAACTTTACTAAGAAGAAAGTAATTTTACTCACGGCTTTTTCGTCGCTCCGGAGAACGCATTGTGATTGACAGGAAATGGGTGTTACTGGGCGGATGTACGGCGTTTTAGGGGCGTGTGGCTGGAAACGCTACCGTTTCCGGAAAAAACGCAGGCGTGTCTGGAGAAACGGTGGGAGTGCTTGGGCGAACGCTGGGTGTGTTTATGACGTCAGCCGGGACCGAAAAGCACTGAATTGATCGCACACGCAGAGTAAGTCTGGAGTTACTCAGAAACTGCTAACTCGGTTTTGATCGCAATATTGCGAATACATCGGTCGCACATTTAAGATGTTTAGATTCACTCCCAGTAGGCGGCGGCTTAGCGTGTGTAACTCTGCTATAATCGCCTTGCGAGCGAACAACTCGGAATGAGGGCCCATGTGATTTGGGGTAGCTCTATGGAGGAGTGCTCTTGATTGATTTGTTTATGTGTTTTTTTATTATTACCTTTGAAGATCAGCAAAAGGTAAGTATAAAAGCCACTAACTACAGAAAAATTGTTTTGGGGGGTGGCATTATTTTTACTTAATATTACTATTTTAGTTGAAAATTGACATGATATTAATTATGGCAACTAAAAAAAATATAATATCAAGGAGCTACTATTAATTGTATTCATTTTAATATGTGTCATAGATAAGACTTTCAAGTAGAAAGGGGACATCAATATATGCCCCCCTATTAGTTTGAAGTCACTGCACTCTATTACATTTCCCCCTGTAAGTGTTTTCCCACCATATGCCCTTATGGTCAAAGTTTGTACAGAGAAACATATACTGAAACAGCATTATACAGGCTTGGACTGGCCCAAAGGGGTACAGGGGAAAACACTGGTGGGCCCCACTGCCTGTGGGCCGACCTCCTGGTATAAGGATCAGGTTCCAGACTGTGCACTTGAATTATACATTATACATCATAGTTGCCTACCCTCCCTCTTTCTGCAGGAGACTCCCCGAAATAGCAGCAATCTCCCTGTCTCCCTGAATAGTCCAGCAAAATACCTCCCAACTGTCCCGATTTTCGCGGGACAGTCCCGTTTTTTGGGGACTGTCCCGCTGTCCCACCCGCGGGCCGCAGTGTCCCGCGGTGGGGGGGGGGGGCAGTTGGGAGTCTCTGTGTCTCGCTGCCCTGCTTAGCAGAGCAGCGGTGAATAGACGCTGTGCGCATGCGCACAGCGTCTATTCACTGGAGACAGAGGGAGAGGGGGCATGCCAGCGGCTCACAGAGCGCTGGGCATGCCCCCTCAGTGATGAAAACGGGGCGTGGCTCGCGACCGCGGGTCCTCCCGTGAAGCCACGCCCCCTTTTTGTAGGCCACGCTCCCTTTTCAGGAGCGCGCGCAGCTTCGCCGCGCGTGTGTCCCTCCTTGGGGAACTCTAAAGTTGGGAGGTATGCAGCAATCTCCCTCATTGTACCTTACCCCCATTATGTAGCTGTTACATTCTTGGGGGGAACAATAAATCAGAGATATATCCATTCAAATGGGATCATCAGTGCCATTTCCCTGTATTGGTTATAAGGAACAATGATCCCTATGGCTACATGCATTTTAAATAAGGTTTTTCATGGACAATTGCTGTATATGTTCATACAGTATACTAACTTTGGGGCTCATTTACGTTTGCATGTAAGTCATTTTCATGACACGCCTCTCAGATGTAGCAGAACACGTCCACGCTGATTGGTGTTACTTTCACAATCTCCCTGAAATGTTTTTTTCAAAAGTAGGCAAGTATGTTATACATATGTTACCTTATACTGGGCTATGGTGTATTTTCTACAATACATTGCTGTTAATAATCTGTTATTTATCTGGTACATTATCATGCATGCAGAAGCTGAATTTACTGTATATATTTATGAAGGGGCCTAAAAGTTGCACTCTCTAATTGTTAGTCAAACCAATGAGGTGGCAGGCCACCCCCCCCCCCCCTCTGCAGACTGGCCACGCCCCTAACATGGGCCCCTACCACTGCATTTCTTGGGTGGGCCCTACATGCCCCAGTCCAACACTGGCATTATACTGTAAATGTGATCATTAATACATGTTGCCTGCAGCCAGTTGTCTCATCTGTAATGGTGTTGCCCCAGCAGTACTTACTGGCTCATAGCCTCATACTGTATAAACAACTTCTAAAGCCTGACAGGATTAAAATAGAAACAACATCACCACATTTAAGATATGTTGCACTATCAGACAATGAATTTACAATAAACAAATGCTTTCACACTCTAGCCTTCTGTGACCTCCCAAATCTCCAGACTGTGTACTAGTGTACCTTTAAAAGCCATAAGATGTATGGCAGATACACATTAAACCTAGTGGGCATGTGTGCAGTTATATTATGTGTGAAACAGTTGCCAGGTTTTAATTTTTGAGACTTTGTGATAGTGTAGGACCTGCAAGAAGGTGGGGTACCTTGGCGAGCGGTTTGCAGGCTTCCGTGCATTGGCCAATTCACTAACTAAACCCCCATCATTTATTTATTGATGTTGTGAGGATAAGTGAGCTTGCTATGGTGAGTGCTGAACTTTCTGTTTGTATATATATATATATATATATATATCCAGAGAAGTTGCACTCGCATACTGAACTGTCACGACTGCTGGGGTGCAATAGCCAGAGATCAGTCCCCTCCAGAAGCTGTCTCAAACATAGAAAAAGTGACAGGGAACGCACTCACCAGGCTTCTTCAATAGTGAAAATTAGATTTCTTTAATTCAGCTTACATAGTTTGACC
The DNA here is from genome assembly GCF_028390025.1 of Pseudophryne corroboree. Classification (NCBI taxonomy): domain Eukaryota; kingdom Metazoa; phylum Chordata; class Amphibia; order Anura; family Myobatrachidae; genus Pseudophryne; species Pseudophryne corroboree. Next base: position 428,316,245 of record NC_086444.1, on the reverse strand, counting down.
CTGACCCTGTAAACTATGTGAGCTGAATTAAAGAAATCTAATTTTCACTATTGAAGAAGCCTGGTGAGTGCATTCCTTGTCACTTTATAATTGTATATATATATATACACTTTTGTGCTGCTAGTGCTACACAATCTGTTGATTTTCTATGGCACACAGAGTTATAGTATCTAAGGGAAAGCCATCGATCTGTAGCATGGGAGGAGAAAATTAAAACAGTCTTGTCACTTTTAGAAAGTGGAATATCAGCTATCCCTGATTCGCCTTGTGGCAGCTGCCAGGACCAGCATGCATTGCAAATTAATTATAATGTGAATCCCATAAATGCTCATGACTGGAAGTAATCCACAGACATTAAAGGCAACGTTGGAGCATTTTCACCTTGCAGCCCTGGTGTGTGAATTGCTGACTCTATAGAAATTGTAAGGTAAGTGTGACGTATCCTGTAGAAAAGTGTCATGTCATGTTATGATTGTGTTGCCCTTTAAAATGTTGCTTGTTTTAGGATTTATTCTTTTTATTTATAAACAGATTATTAACTGCCTGCATTTGGTTTCCAACTCTGACCTGTAAAAAAGCCCATAATAATTGCAGCACAAAACATATCAAGTGTTTCATACCAGAATTCAGGCACAGCACATGGCAGTCCATTTTCTACTGCATTACTTTATCATATTTAATGCACTGTAACCTGATATGGTGTAACATCTAAATCATAAAATACAGTACATGTAGTTGCATTGTTTAAGACCGTACAACATAATAATTTCATTTGTTTGATCATGTTGTCTGTCTGTCAAGGTGTTTACTGTCTGTCTTCATATGTCCCCATGAACCCTCTCCCTCCACCCCCTGGCATTTGTAAACTCATACTGTACCATTCACTGTGCTGTAGTCATTTTACCAGCATTACAACGGGTGTGGGTCATTGGGTCGACCACACGGAGGTCAACACTCATTGGGTCGACCACTATTGGTCGACATGCATTAAGTCGACATGTTAACTAGGTCGACATGGTCATTAGGTCGACCTGAATAATGCATTTTTTTTGTACTTTTTTTTGTGTCGTTTTCTTCGTAAAGTGACAGGGAACCCCAATTAGTGCACCGTGTCCCCTCACATGGCTCACTTCGCTCGCCAAGCTTCGGGCAAGGTGCCTCGCTGCGCTTGGCACATGTTACTATTCCCAACTGTAGTCCACGTGGATAATAAAGTATGAAAACGTTAAAAAAATGAAAATAAAATGTGAAAAATGCATGTCGACCTTTTTCCATGTTGACGTAGTACATGTCAACCTAGTGACCATGTCGACTTAGTGACCATGTCGATCTAATGCATGTCGACCAATATTGGTCGACATAATGACTGTCGACCGAAGTGTGGTCAACCTAATGACCGTATCCCATTCCAACGAAACCATTGCCTCTTTATATAAACTGTATTTAATTAGTCCTGTGTGGTGTACAGTGACATGTAAATAAATGATATAGCCAAATTTATTAACATTATTTTTAATATAATAATGTGAAAAGTGTTGTTTTCATACCATTTTTACATTATTTTAGTATCACCTGAATGTATTAAAGGGCTTTCGGATCAGTTTTCATGAAAAACTTCTCCAAAACCTTTAATTCAATTTTTTTTAGTGATCTGACCAAACTTCCTAAAAAGAAAAGTGAAAAAATACTGCAGTGAGCCCTGTGATAATAACGCTATCCTGAAATAGTGTTATCAGGGGGCTCAATGTGATATGCTGCCTCCTGCACAGCTTTCTTTACCTGCTGACAGAGAAAGGTGTGCAGGGACACGGCAGTGTGATCAGCTATATGACAGTGGTGGCGGCGCATGCGCAGCCATAACTCAAGGTATTTTTTGTGAAAAATACCCCGATAAGGCTGCAGAGTGGAATCGCAGGGACAGAGCTTTCTCACAAGCTCTGTCCCTGTATGCGGTAATTGATACATCCATGCAATGTAATTAGTTATCGCACTGTTCAGCCTTTTATATCACATCCTCATCCTCAGATGTGGATGGTGAAAAATCAGCCTGTTAGTGCTCACAATGACATATGTATTTATATATATTGATCATGCTAACATTGGGGGTGATTCCGAGTTGTTCGCTCGTTGCCGATTTTCGCTATACTGCGATTATCCGCTAACTGCGCATGCGCAATGTTCGCAGAGCGCATGCGCTTAGTTATTTTACACAAAAGTTAGGTATTTTACTCACGGCATTACGAAGCTTTTTCATCGCTGTGGTGATCATAGTGTGATTGACAGGAAGTGGGTGTTTCTGGGCGGAAACTGGACGTTTTATGGGAGTGTGCGGAAAAACGCAGGCGTTCGAGTTCCAAAACGCGGGAGTGGCTGGATAAACGGGGGAGTGGCTGGGCGAACGCTGGGTGTGTTTGTGACATCAAACCAGGAACGAAAAGGACTGAGCTGGTCGCAATGGCTGAGTAAGTCTGGAGCTACTCAGAAACTGCGGGGTAATCGTTACGAGAAAATTAGTGAAGCTTTCGTTCGCAATTCTGCTATGCTAAGATACACTCCCAGTAGGCGGAGGCTTAGCGTGTGCAATGCTGCTAAAAGCAGCTAGCGAGCGAACAACTTGGAATCACCCCCATTGTGTAATAAAAGTCAAAGAACCCAAGTGAAACGTAAGGTCCATACACACTTGCCGAGATGACGACCAGCGGGCCCCATGGGTCGTTAACGACCCTCGCTGTTGGCCGTGCAGGTAGCTCAATCTGGACTGTCGTCTCTGCGTGATGTCACTGAGCGATATGAACATCATATCACTCAGTGTGTATGCCCGAGCCCGGCCACAGGCCCAGCCTGGGAGGGAGAAACACTAGGCGACATCGCTCATAGATCACGTCCCCTAGTGTGTACCCACCTTTAATAATACATGCATCAACCAGTATATATAAATAACATTGTATTGTTAAAATAATATATAAATATTTACCTCCCAGGTGTAACATTGATGATGTGTTAAAAGGTACAAACTAATGCATTTGTTACAAAGTATCAGCAAATAAGTATATCAATCACGATAGGTGCAGATTCATGACCCTCTTCTATATGTTCATCAAGCTAATCTTTAACCATTTCCGGTGGGCTGTGACAGCCATTAGATAGGCTTAATAGAGAAATCCAGTTGAAAACAGGAAAAGTTTAAACTGTAATAAAACAGATTTGCAGTCCCAGCAGCGGAGACTGTCAGATTAATACAGGAAGTCGCAATGCAAAGATGGTTAAATGGATAATAATAGGGAGCCAAAGATATTCTGTCTCACCGCTGTCCGCATGTAGCTGATCTTCAAACCCGGTCCCTCTCACTGCTCGCCACTTGGGAACAGAAGGTCAGTGCACCCCATGATCAGGACACAGATGCGCACTTCTGGGCTGGTGCGCTCAAAGCCACCGTGCGGCATGGCTGACAAGGTGTAGGTGGTCTGCAGTGGATAGGCTCTGCTAGTAATCATGAAAAAAGCTTGTTAGTCAATGCACGGTACAGCCCCTGGATATGCTGCTTGATATCTAGTTCACCAATTGCCGGGATTAGTTGACACTGTGTAACTTCTTTGTAACTACAGCGCATTTCACCTCACAGCAGGGCGGCTTTGTCAAGAAGCAAAGATCTTGCGGTGTGCAAGTTCAGAGGGTTTAAAGTACTTATTCGATAGATAATATATACAAGGGGTTATTCAAGTTTGTAAGCAAACCAGAAAAGCACACTAATGGGCAAAACCATGTTGCACTGCAGGTGGGGCAGATGTAACATGTGCAGAGAGATTTAGATTTGGGTGGGTTATATTATTTCTGTACAGGGTAAATACTGGCTGCTTTATTTTTACACTGTAATTTAGATTTCAGTTTGAACACACCCCAACCAAATCTAAATCTCTCTGCACATGTTACATCTGCCCCACTTACAGTGCACATGGATTTGACCATTAGTGTGCTTTTTTGGTTTGCTAACAAACCTGAATAAGGCCCTATAATAGGTGTAAGCAAAACCATGTCGCTCCTACTCTATGCAGATAATCAATTAAATACCAAAATTCTTATTATCTATCATTCACATAATGGTACATTGTAAGTAAGTGCCACATTGTAAGTAAGATAATAAGATTTTACACTTACCGGTAAATCTATTTCTCGTAGTCCGTAGAGGATGCTGGGGACTCCGTTAGGACCATGGGGAATAGACGGGCTCCGCAGGAGACATGGGCACTTTAAGAAAGACTTTGGATTCTGGGTGTGCACTGGCTCCTCCCTCTATGCCCCTCCTCCAGACCTCAGTTAGGGAAACTGTGCCCAGAGGAGATGGACAGTACGAGGAAAGGATTTTGTTAATCCAAGGGCAAGATTCATACCAGCCACACCAATCACACCATATAACTTGTGATAAACTACCCAGTTAACAGAATGAACAACAACATATCCTCGGTTCAACCGATTAACCAACACATAACCCTTATGTCAGCAACAGCTATATACAAGTCTTGCAGAAGTAGTCCGCACTTGGGACGGGCGCCCAGCATCCTCTACGGACTACGAGAAATAGATTTACCGGTAAGTGTAAAATCTTATTTTCTCTAACGTCCTAGAGGATGCTGGGGACTCCGTAAGGACCATGGGGATTATACCAAAGCTCCCAAACGGGCGGGAGAGTGCGGATGACTCTGCAGCACCGATTGAGCAAACAGGAGGTCCTCCTCAGCCAAGGTATCAAACTTATAGAACTTTGCAAAGGTGTTTGACCCCGACCAAGTAGCAGCTCGGCACAACTGTAACGCCGAGACCCCTCGGGCAGCCGCCCAAGAAGAGCCCACCTTCCTAGTGGAATGGGCGTTAACCGACTTAGGCAATGGCAATCCTGCCGTAGAATGTGCCTGCTGAATCGTGTTACAGATCCAGCGAGCAATAGTCTGCTTTGAAGCAGGAGCGCCAACCTTGTTGGCTGCATACAGGACAAATAGTGCTTCTGTTTTTCTGACTCTAGCCGTTCTGGCCATGTAAATTTTCAAAGCCCTGACCACATCCAGGGACTCGGAATACTCCAAGTCACGCGTAGCCACAGGCACACCAATAGGTTGATTCATATGAAAGGATGAAACCACTTTAGGTAGGATTTGAGGACGAGTCCGCAATTCCGCCCTATCCACATGAAAAACCAGATAGGGGCTTTTATGTGATAAAGCCGCCAATTCCGAGACTCGCCTAGCCGAAGCCAAGGCTAGCAACATGACCACCTTCCAAGTGAGATATTTTAACTCCACCATTTTGAGTGGTTCAAACCAATGTGACTTAAGGAAACTTAACACCACGTTAAGATCCCAAGGCGCCACCGGAGGTACAAAAGGAGGCTGAATATGCAGCACTCCCTTCACAAATGTCTGTACTTCAGGAAGAGAAGCCAATTCTTTTTGAAAGAAAATGGATAAGGCCGAAATTTGAACCTTTATGGACCCTAATTTTAGGCCCAAATTCACTCCTGTTTGAAGGAAGTGAAGGAGACGGCCCAAATGAAACTCCTCCGTAGGAGCAGTCCTGGCCTCACACCAAGAAACATATTTTCGCCATATACGGTGATAATGTTTCGATGTCACGTCCTTCCTAGCCTTGATCAGGGTAGGAATGACTTCCTCCGGAATACCTTTTTCTGCTAGGATCCGGCGTTCAACCGCCATGCCATCAAACGCAGCCGCGTTAAGTCTTGGAACAGACAGGGCCCCTGCTGCAGCAGGTCCTGTCTTAGAGGAAGAGGCCACGGATCTTCTGTGAACAACTCTTGCAGATCCGGATACCAAGTCCTTCGTGGCCATTCTGGAACAATGAGGATTGTTTTCACCCTTCTTAGTCTTATTATTCTCAACACCTTGGGTATGAGAGGTGGAGGAGGGAACACATAGACCGATCTGAACACCCAAGCCAAGGTGTCACTAGAGCGTTCACCGCTACCGCCTGAGGGTCTCTTGACCTGGCGCAATACCGCTTTAGCTTTTTGTTGAGACGGGACACCATCATGTCTATCTGAGGCAGTCCCCACCGACCCACGATCTGTGCGAAGACGTCTCGGTGAAGTCCCCACTCTAGTGGATGCAGGTCGTACCTGCTGAGGAAGTCCGCTTCTCAGTTGTCCACCCCCGGGATGAATACAGCTGATAGGGCACTTACATGGCCTTCCGCCCAGCGAAGAATCCTGGTCGCTTCTGCCATGGCCGCTCTGCTCCTTGTGCCGCCTTGGCGATTTACATGAGCCACTGCTGTGACATTGTCTGACTGAATCAGAACCGGTTTGTCCCGAAGCAATGCCTCCGCCTGGCGTAGGGCATTGTATATGGCCCTCAACTCCAGGACGTTGATGTGGAGACAAGTCTCTAGATTCGACCAGAGACCTTGGAAATTTCTTCCCAGTGTGACTGCTCCCCAACCTCTGAGGCTTGCGTCCGTGGTCACCAGGATCCAGTCCTGAATTCCGAACCTGGGGCCTTCTAGGAGGTGAGCACTGTGCAGCCACCACAGGAGAGATACCCTGGCTCTTGTAGACAGAGTGATCCTCTGATGCATATGTAAATGGGCCCCGGACCATTTGTCCAGTAGATCCCATTGAAAGGTCCTCGCATGGAACCTTCCGAAGGGGATGGCCTCGTACGATGCCACCATCTTCCCCAGGACACGCGTGCAGTGATGTACTGAAACCTTTTTTAGCTTTAAAAGGTTCCTGACCAGGGCTATGAGCTCCTGAGCCTTTTCTATCGGAAGAAAAACCTTTTTCTGGTCTGTATCTAGAATCAGACCCAGAAAGGTCAGGCTAGGTAGGGACTAGCTGGGACTTCGGTATATTGAGAATCTAGCCGTGCCCCTGCAACATCCTCACCGACAGCGACACGCTGTCCAGCAACTTCTCCCGAGATCTCGCCTTTATGAAAAGATCGTCCAAGTATGGGATAATTGTGACACCCTGCTTGCGCAGGAGCGCCATCATTTCCGCCATTACCTTGGTGAAAATTCTCGGGGCTGTGGAAAGCCCACACGGCAACGTCTGAAATTGGTAATGACAGTCCTGTACTGCAAATCTCAGGAACGCCTGGTGAGGAGGGAAAATCGGAACATGAAGGTATGCATCCTTTATGTCCAGGGACACCATCCAATCCCCCCCTCCAGGCTGGCGATGACCGCTCTGAGTGATTCCATCTTGAACTTGAACTTTTTCAAGTACAAGTTCAGGGATTTTAGATTCAAAATGGGCCTGACCGAAACGTCCGGTTTCGGGACCACAAACAGGGTTGAGTAATACCCCTTTCCTTGTTGGAGAAGAGGAACTTTGACTATCACCTGTTGAAGATACAATTTTTGAATTGCAGTCAACACTAACTCCCTCTCTGACGGGGAAGCTGGCAGAGCCGATTTGAAAAACCGGCGAGGAGGCACGTCTTCGAATTCCAGCCTGTATCCCTGAGAAACAGTCTCTATAGCCCAGGGATCCACCTGTGAGTGAACCCAGACCTGGCTGAAAAATCAAAGACGTGCCCCCACTTGAGCTGACTCCCCCCCGGGAAGCCCCAGCGTCATGCGGTGGACTTTGCAGATGTAGGGGAGGACTTCTGCTCCTGGGAACTAGCTGCATGCAGCTTTTTTCCCTTGCCATTTCCTCTGGCAAGGAAGGACGATCCCCGTACCTTCTTGCTTTTATTGGAACGAAAGGACTGCATTTGATAATGAGGTGCCTTTTTAGTATGCTGCGGGGGGACATAAGGTAAGAAATTTGATTTACCGGCCATAGCAGTAGAGACAAGGTCCGAGAGGCCTTCTCCAGACAACTCCTCCCCCTTGTAAGGCAACGACTCCATATGCCGCTTTGAGTCGGCATCCCCCGTCCACTGTCGGGTCCACAGGAGTCGCCTAGCAGAAATAGACATAGCATTTATTCTGGAGCTTAGTAAACAAATGTCTCTTTGAGCATCCCTCATATATAAAGCAGCATCTTTGATATGCTCTAGGGTCATTAGAATGGTATCCTTATCTAGGGTGTCAAGTTCCGTAGATAAGGAATCTGTCCATGCTGCGACAGCACTACACACCCAGGCCGATGCTATAGCCGGTCTAACGATAGTACCGGAATGTGTGTAAATGTGCTTCATGGTAACCTCCTGCTTACGATCAGCAGGATCCTTGAGGGAAGCTGTATCCTGAGAAGGCAGTGCCACCTTCTTGGATAAGCGTGTCAGCGCCTTGTCTATCTTCGGAGAAGATTCCTATCGTATCCTGTCCTTTTGTGGAAAGGGATATGCCATAAGAATCCTTTTGGGAACTTGTAGTCTCCTATCTGGAGATTCCCAAGCCTTTTCGCACAAGTCGCTTAGTTCAAATGAGGACGGAAAAGTGACCTCAGGCTTTTTCCCTTTATACATGTGTACCCTCGTGTCAGGGACAGGGGGTTCCTAAGTGATATGCAAAACCTCTTTAATGGCCATAATCATGTAACGAATACCTTTCGCCACCTTTGGCTGTAATTTTGCATCCTCATAGTCGACACTAGAGTCAGTATCTGTGTCGGTATCTGTGTCAGTGATCTGGGATATGGTGCGTTTTTGAGACCCCGAAGGTCCTGATGCCACAGGGACAGGCATGGTCTGACTACCTGACTGATCCCTAGCTTCAGCCTTGTCTAATCGTTTATGCAGTAAATTTACATTTGCATTCAAGACATTCCACATATCCACCCAGTCCGGTGTCGGCGTTGCCGATGGCGACCTGACCATCATGCACTCCCCCTCCTCCTTAGGTGAGCCTTCCTCGTCAAACATGTCGACACACACGTACCGACACACTTCACACACACACAGGGAATCTCTTTTCTGAAGACAGGTTCCCCCTGAGGCCCCTTGGAGAGACAGAGAGAGAGTATGCCAGCACACACCCCAGCGCTATATAACCCTGGAGAAAAACACAGATTGTTTCCCCAGTAGCGCTGCTTAATGTATAAACGCCAATAATGTTCCCCCCCTCTCCTTTAAAACCCCCTTTCACCGTGTATCAAGCAGGGGAGAGTCCGGGGAGCTTCCTCTCAGCGGTGCTGTGGAGAGAAAATGGCGCTGGTGAGTGCTGAGGGAGAAGCCCCGCCCCCTCGCCGGCGGGCTTCTGTCCCGCTCAAACTTACTAAAATATGGCGGGGGCTCTTTTATATACATGTACAGTGCCCACCTGTACATGTATATAGACTTTTGCCATAGGAGAGGTGTTTTATTGATGCCCAGGGCGCCCCCCCTGCACCCTGCACCCTTACAGTGACTGGAGTGTGTGAGGTGTATGGGAGCAATGACCCACAGCTGCAGTGCTGTGCGTTACCTCAGTGAAGCACCGAAGGCTTCTGCCGCCTGAGACGTCTTCTGTCTTCGTTTCTTCTGGCTTTGTGAGGAGAACAGCGGCGCGGCTCTGGGGTGAACGCCCAGGACGAACCTGTGTTCACTCCCTCTGGAGCTAATGGTGTCCAGTAGCCGAGGTAGCAGAGCCTATCATTTAAGTAGGTCTGCTCCTCTCTCCTCAGTCCCTCGATGCAGGGAGCCTGTTGCCAGCAGTGCTCCCTGAAAAAGAGAAAAAATCCTAACAAAAATGCTTTCTAAGCAGGAAACTCAGGAGAGCTCCCTGCAGTGCATCCATTCTCCTCTGGGCACAGTCTAAAACTAAAACTGAGGTCTGGAGAAGGGGCATAGAGGGAGGAGCCAGTGCACACCCAGAATCCAAAGTCTTTCTTAAAGTGCCCATGTCTCCTGCGGAGCCCGTCTATTCCCCATGGTCCTTACGGAGTCCCCAGCATCCTCTAGGACGTTAGAGAAAAGTCTATGAGGGAGTGCAGACACCAGTGATTGAATAGCTAGCTCTGTCAGTGTCTGTCTCTGTTTCTATGAACATACTGTATCATGTGATAACATACAAATAGCATATCACACTTGAGGACAGAAATAAACTGTCTGTATAAAATAATACTGTTTAGCTACCAGCAATGAATTAGATTCAGAGGAATTTACCTACACTCTACAAAAGTATTACTGTACATAGTAAAACACAATCACCTGATAGTATGTCACTCTAAGCAAGCCCAAAGGGCAGAGCGCAGTTGTTTGTGCATAGATTAGTGTGTACATATGACAGGTCACACACCAAGGGATTAAGCCTATTTAAACATAATGAGCATATCAGTAACTGTAACACCCCAGGGTTGGCGGGTGTCTATGTGGTTAGGGATAGGTATCACAGATGTTCAGTGGCTTGGTGATGGATCCTTTCCCAAAGATATTTTCCCCGTACCTTGGGCCCGATTCAGACCTGATCACTGTGCTCAAATTACACTGTCCTGTAATCAGATAGTCGCCGCCCAGGGGGAGTGAAAATTCACCCCGTGCAAGTCTGTCAGCGGACAGCTGCAAAACTGTTCGCATCACACTCACCATTGAATATTTTTCCCATTCTGTGCAGTGTGTGCAGTCTGTGCATAGCTCAATACTTACTCCTCCAGTGCAAAGAAATCAGGCTGATTGGGGCCGGAGCTTACATCACACACCCGGCCTGAAAACACATGGGAACGCCTGCATTTTTCCTGACACTTCCAGAAAATTGCAAGTTATCACCCACAAACGTCCTCTTACTGTCAATCACCTTGTGAATGCCCATGCGATTGAAATTTTCGCACCATCCTGTTGCTGTTTGGCAATACGCGTGTGCATTGCAGTGCATATGCATGTGCAGTAATTTGATAATCGACCGCTGTGCGAAAATGCACAGTAGCGATCAGGTCTGAATCGGACCCCTTGTTCGATTTGTGTGGTTCAGAGAGGAAGGACAGATTGATATGTAAACAGGTAGGTAATTTAACAGCAATCTCCATGGAGGATTCTTTTTATTTTAATGAATGCTGGATGTAAAAAGATTATTGGTTCACACTATAAAGCTAATCAAGACAATGACATTCAAGAAGATTAAATCACTTTGTTGCATTAAAAAAGACAAATTCAATCAACAGCTCACAATACACTGGATGACTCAATGTGGTTTAGGCCAAGCTCAAACAATGGCTCATAAAGACTCAAATCACAGCTATGCAAGTATTAATTAGTGCAATATTCAAGAAGACAATGAAGAAGAATATGAACAAAAAAAAAAATATATTAGCAAAAACTGATTAAAGTCACTGAGGCTAAGAAAAAAGCACTCTCTATTTTCACTCTATATCCCTACACACAGTACCGATCTTCACCGGCAATTTAAATAACATTGGAGCTCATCTATCCTACAGAATCACAATGTAGCATTAGGGTCTTGAGGTTTAGACTGAACTTGTTGCACAATGGGTTAAGTACCTCCTTAACAAAATATAAGTCCAGGAATTAGATACCTTACTCTCTGGGTGGAATTCAATTGTTTGAAAAGTCAGTTGGGTGTCTGTTTTTTCCTGGCTATTAGATAGGAAAAAAACAGACAACCAACTGATTTTTCAAACAATTGAATACACCTCTCTGTGTTAGGTTAGACAGTGTCGCTGTATTCCAATTACACACAGGGCTTGTGTGCCAAATATGTCTTTAGGTTCCAACTTAGTGAAATGTCTCTGTAGCAATTGTCCAAAATAACAAGTGTCTCTATGCTGACAGAGCTGCCTTGAAACAGGGGGCAGTCAATGGCAGTTGTCTAAATTATACCTCCAGGCAAACTCTGGATGATTCATATGTGTGAAAAAAAATGAGGTTTAGAACTCACCTCCTGTAGTTTAGCAGTTAACACAGTCTCTTTAACTCAGTCAGGCTTTCAATGGCTCATCTGTGCCCATGCCTTTCTCCATATAGAGTCTACAACTTATTTAAGATGCCTGCAGCATCTGTGCCTCTGCTTAGGCCTGGCGGCATCTGGTCCATTGCTGCGGCATCCCATGCCTGCTCTTCTGGCTCTCAGTACTCTCCAGTAAGCACCCCACTGCCTTAACTCTGCAGCGTAGCTAACAGCAACCTCCTGCGTGACTGCCTGGCTCTCTGGTACCCTATTCTGCTCTGCTCCTCACACATGCGTCTCTCCACTGCAATGGCTCCAGCTCCAACCTCTGTCACATTCTCTTTCTTTCCACAAGGCTCCACTTGCTCCTCATGCTTCATCCAATCGGATCTTGCCACCTCACACTACAGGACATGTGACCAGGCTCTGGTTAACTCTTGCTATGCCAGCAATCACATTCCCAGGTTAGCAAATACTATTTTAGACAATTAAAGGGGCACATACATTTTTCTCCAGGGTGCCACATAACCAGCACAGCGTAATTCAGGAGCAAAAAGCTCATGAGGTACTTATAGCGGGTCATATTCAGGAATGCTAGCTATTTATGAAGACACATTAAAGAGGAAGCATACTAAAGCAAGAATCGAAACATTGTGTAATCCTCTTTTTTTCAAAGTGATGGGAATATAATTGAAGTATGTTAAACTATAATATGCTTTTGGCATTGTGATGCAAAAATTGTTCCTTAAAAGAGCATGTATCAATGGAAAAAGAGGTATTTAAGAAGTCCAAAGGAAACTTTACCACTCTTGTTTAGTGCAAATCATTCAGCATCTTTGCACCCTGCGGCCTCCATGATGGTTGATGATGGTGTAGAGCAGGCATGTCAAACTCAAAATCCCAACTGGGATGAATAATCAAGGCCTGTGGGCCGCAAGAAAAAGAAAAAGTCTTATATGCAATTTTGATAGATTTATTTGAAAAACAAACAATAAAGTTTAAAGTGTGGGGGCCTTGTGCACTGATGTGTCATGTGACCAGGAAGTGCACTCTAGCCGGAGCTCAGTCAGCAGCAGCAACAGAAGACACAGGGATGCAGGTAGGAGACTCAATGGACACTGTAGCTTAGTGTAGTGAGGGGAGAGTATGGAGTGAGACAGGCTCCCAGCATTCAGACCCATTCCCATATGTGCCTCCCCAGCCATTCACCTCACTGCATGTCACTGGTGAATGCGTAGAAAGGGCTCAACCTGGATCGTGACCTTGGGATCCAACCCTGCTAGTGAGCAGGGTTTTCCTGGAATGGACCAGGTTAAGAGCTATTCCACTCTAGCCGGTTTTAATTTGAAAGGGGTATAATACTCCTTTTCCAGTGACATAAAAATGCAGGGTTATTCTGCGAGAACGTGCATCAACCTGGGATTTTTGTTAGTGGAAATGGCTCAACCCGGAAAGGACCCAGGTAAACTTGTAAATCCGGTTCGATCTGACTCAGGATCCGTTTACAGCATAGGAAAAGCCAGCGCTTGGAAATGATCTCATTTCCAAGCACCAGTGGTGCACCTGTGTGCAGTGATGTCTCCATCTGAAAGGGTCTCTGTCAGGTCGCATCCAGGTTGGACCCCTGTACAAAATCCCAGGTGCAACCCGGCTTTTTTTTTATCTAAAAGGGGTATTATTGGTGTTTTGGTGGCATTTCTGGTGTATATACTTTTAGTCATTATTTTTATTATCCCATTACATTAGCCCACATTGTAGTAGCTCTTAGCTCACATTGGGCGGGATGTAATGAACTCCGAGTCTGGTGGCTGTGCATGATGTTGGCCGAACTCAGACGTTTCTTAAAGGGGCAAACATGTACAAAGCTAAACCATGCTTTGTACATGATTGCCCCTTTAAAAAAAATGTCTGAGTTTTTCCGGCATCCCGCACAGCCACCAGACTCGGAGCTCATTACATCCCTCCGATTATATTACACAACGCCCCCAGTTCAGTGCTACCATCTGCTAGTCCAATATGCAAAATCAGGCTCAGATTAATTTAGCAGGGTGTCAGATTGTGTTTTGGCTGTGTCCCCGGAGGGGGCGCTAGTGGGTCAGTGGAGGTGGATGGGAGAAAACGAGGAGGCTGGATAACGTTTCTGCGCATGAGCGCAATGATATTTATTTAACAGATGATTCACAGACGGCAGCAGAAATAATAATAACAAATGCAATGTCAATCACACAGCGTAATAGCTGAAAGTCTATGGCAACGGAATGAATAATGACTGGAGAAATGATAACCGGTAATATGATGAACAGATGAAATGATAACTTTGTAAAGATGATTCTGGTATGGAAACCAGTGCAGGTTAAAACATGGAACTTGGCAGTGATGATGTTAAATGGCAAACCTGGTAGCAGAGGCAGGAGTCTGACTAAGTCCACAGTGCAGGTGGTGAAGCACTGACAGCAAGCAAGCTGTATCACAGGTGGAGGAATGGAACACACCTGGAGTCAGTCTCTACTGCAAGGCTGAAGCACACAAGATGATGATGGGTGTGAAGCCTGTTGGTGAATGCAGGTATTGCTGGGACTTGAAGTTCCACGGAGCTGTGTAAATAACCAGGAGTACAAGTCTTAGGTAGAGAGCCAGGAACACGGAGGAAACAGGAACAGATCCTTTCACATGGGTCGCAGGAGTGACACAAAGTCCAGGATGCCTGCAGACTGATCCTGCAGTCTCTTATATACCCCTTGGTTCACAGACATTGGTGGAGTGAGGGAAAGTGGGTGCGGCCAAGCACCGGATTGGCCGCTGTATGCTGACTGTTGGAAACTGTCATGGCGGCGCCCATGCCGCGGCCTAGCGGGAACGCGGCGTGCTACACGCCCGCTGTCACAGGAGCGCTCCCAGGCCCATGATGGCGTCCGATGGCAGGGACGTGGACGACAGATGACCGCAGGGACCCAGGACGGAGTCCGCAGCGGCGGACAGATGTCAGCTTGGTGAGTCGATTCCTGACACAGGGGCACTCACACCACTGATGTTCACGCTGTGTGAGTGTTGCTTGCTCCTGAATGGTCTTTTCTGTGTTTGTAGTGTAGTAGTTTTTAGGTCGGCTGTGTCATGGCACACTTGTGCATGATGTCAGTTGAAAATCACTGATGCAGTTGAATAGTTCTTCAACTAACTGCTGGTATTAAAAAAAACATAATAGTAATTGTTGCGACGGGCCGGCCGATTCTTCAGATACGTCAATCTGAATATCGCCGCCAGTGACTTATGGTTACTTAAACACATATGGTTAGTCAGACACATATTGCCACCAGCAAAGAGAAAGATTCAGTGATATGACACTAGGTAGCTCTTTGCTTCTACACAGTTATTAAGATTTTATGAAACAGGTAACATGAGCCACACAGGCCGCATGTCTAAGAACATAGACAATCAGAACTAGAAATTAGGGTTTAAATTTTAAGAATAACTTCAGAGCTTACAGTTACAAAAAAGAGAGTTACAGAGTATATATGATTATTATAAAAGTACACACAGATCACTGACAATTTCAGAAAAAAATAAAAAGGAAAAAACATAATTCAAGTAACCTTTCAGGATTGAACAATGCTGGAGTAAGGTCTTCTGATATAAGTTGGACATCCTTACCACATGACTACCATAGCGAATGACAATGAATCACCTACAAACATACATGTTTATACTTCCAGCTCTGCTCCTTGCCACACATTCCCTCCCTTTGTCTTTAATCCTTTCAACCAGAATTGGTTGTTTGTGCCTATGTAGCTGAAGGTCCTTTATGTGCTGTGAACCCAGGGTTTCCTTGCCAGATCAGCAGGGTCATTTAATTACTTGTGTCATTCTGTTGGAAGCCTAAGACCTGTGCCATTTTGGCATACAGTTTTAAAAATGCCAATTTCCATGCAGAATATACATTGTTACTACATACAATTTTAACAGTAACATATTTTGGGATCAGATAACATGATGGATCATGATCGCAAAGTTTAGCAATCCCATATGTTTAAGATAAAAAGTTATTACATGCCTAGATGTGTAATCCCTTTTGTGACATATGTATTTTTCCATTTTTGAGGATAAATAGATTTATACACTTCATACTACAGCATGACTAGCTTTCGTTTCCAAAAAGTGACTTGTAAAAATAAAGCTTATAAAACTTGGGTGGTGGCCAAGGATAAATGATCTGCTTTATAAAAGTGGAAGAGATGCATAATCATTATACTTTTTAACCTGAACACAATTATTCATCCAGAGTTTAGCAAGTCATTTGTGCTGCTTCCAGCCGTATGCCAGAAGCTCCAACAGTGATCAGCAGGGCCGCCATCAGAGATTCTGGGGCCCGGGACTTGCAAAATAGGCAGCCCCCCAAAATAAATAAATAAATAAATAAATAAATTAAGAAAAAAATATATAAATATATCTATCTATCTATCTATCTATCTATTTTGGAGGGACGTTTACAATAGAAGCTTTCAGCATCCTCTCCCCCCTCCTTTGACAGCCAGAACTCGGTAATGAAAAGTAGGCAGAGCATCACGACGGCGGCATGAGCAGACCGGGCCCTCTCCTCTCTATCAGAGAGGCCGGGCCCGGGACATCTGTGCCCACAGCACCCCCTGATGGCGGGCCTGTTGATCAGTTATACTGTTGCTAGATTTCATATCCTTTAAATAGTTTATTTCTACGTCATTTACACTTTAAATAAACTCTCTTTTATTTTATGTCTTGTCATTACAGTTGTTATTCCTTAGTGAAACAGTAGCAGATCATTATATCCTATGGAGACCGGAAAGGTGAGTGCCTTTTTATTTAATACAGAGATTATATATTGGTTCTTAATTAATAATATTGTACAGTGATCAACAATTGCAAACAGTTGTTAGATTTAACTTTCATTTTCAGTGCTTGAAAAGAAAGCTTTAATTAAATCAGTTGATATAGATCATAAGTCATATGTGCAAATTGCCCTATTATTAATTGACTATAACTGTAAAGGTACTATATGCATACTTTTTTGTTTTTTACTTATTATTTTGTTCTTTCCCAGGTATACAGTACAATGTTTCATTGTCAATGTACATCCTGTCCTCTCAGTGCCTTGCTAAGCATAAGTAATTAATTGCATTGAGAGCATACTAGCGTAGTTACTGTACACATTAGTTACAATTAATAATGCAGTATAAAAATACATTTGAATAATGATGAACCAGTAAGCTGCACTGCTATCATCCATTAATGAAGCATGATCTTTGTGCCTCTTGTCTCTAGCCTTCGAAACTACAGAAAATTGTTTCGCAGATAGGCATACCTAATCAATATTGGAATCTCTGGAATTGTCATGCAAATATACTTGGTATAATATACCTCAGTAAAAAGAAAATAATATACAGTAGGCTCCTAAAATTATTAATTATGGGGGTTATTCCGGTGTATTAGCAAACCATAAAAGCACACTAGTGCAAAACCATGTTGCACTGCAAGTGGGGCAGATGCAGGACCATCTTTTCGTATGGGCCCAGTGGGCAGTTGTCCAAGGGCCCCAGGAGTTTTAGGGCCACAGGCTGATAGCTGAGGATCCCCTTTTTCCAGGCGTACCAGATTTTTGAAAATCGTCCCTGGGGAACCAGAGATATTTGACTTCAAAGCAGTGGTCCCCTTCCGAGCCTGTTAATTGGTCTTCCCAGCTAGATATCCTGGGCTCTGTCTGACATTTTTTTTTTCTGAGAGTACATGCCAAAAGCTGGGACTCTTCCCTTTTGGTAGACACCGGCAGCTTGTCTCTACTATGCCCAGTACCAGAGATATCAGCCTTCCAACAGCTGGTCCCTGCTCCAGCTTCACACGCCTGATATGCAGCTTTGTATTTTCATTGTTGGATTGCTCTTGCACTTGAACTCAGATCCCAAGTCTCCAATACAGTACCTCCTGAAAGGTGGGACTCTTTATTGTTGTAATCCATTAAAAGCTAAGAAATATATTTCCAGGAACTGGAGATATCTGCGGTCAAGCAAGCTGTCCTCCCACCGGCAAATTATGAATACTAATTCCACTCCACTATCCACCGCTGCATACTAAACACCCCTTACCACTCTGGAAGTCATGTACCGGGACCCCTTCATTCAGCCCAATGCCCCCTTCTGCAGTTCCCACCATCTGTGCAGTAAAGGAGTAATTAGTAGAGATGAGCTGGTTCGGATCGTTGAGATCCGTACCCCCCCTCCCCCCCGAACTTCACCTATATTACACGGGTCCGAGGCAGCCTCGGATCTTCCCGCCTTGCTCGGTTAACCCGAACGAGGCCGAATGTCATCATCCCGCTGTTGGATTCTCGCGACATTTATATTCTATATAAAGAGCCGCGCGTCGCCCCCATTTTCACTCATGCATTGGAGATTGAACGGAGAGGACATGGCTACGTTCTCTCCCTGAAAAGCTCCGTATCAGTGCTTAGTGTGCTGCAAATATCTGTGCTCAGTGTGCTGCAAATATCTGTGCTCAGTGTGCTGCAAATATCTCCGTTCTCTGCCTGAAAAAGCTCAATATCTGTGCTCAGTGTGCTGCAAATATCTACGTTCTCTGTCTGAAAAGCTCCATATCTGTGCTCAGTGTGCTGCAAATATCTGTGCTCAGTGTGCTGCATTGTGGGGACCACCAGTATATAATTATAGTAGTACAGTACAGAAGGCCATTGCTGTATCTTGCAGCTCCGTGTCAGACTCAGTTCTAGACAGTATCCTGATCATCAGTGCTCAAAATCTGCTGCATTGTTGTGTGACCAGTATATACTATATATATTATATATAGTAGTACAGTGCAGCATTTTGGTGACCAACAGTATATAGTTGTACAGTACAGTAGGCCATTGCTGTATCTTCCAGCTCCGTGTCACTGCAAGTATCCATATCTGTGCTGCATTATTGTGAGCAGTATATATAGTAGTCCAGTGCAGCATTTTGGTGACCAACAGTATATAGTTGTACAGTACAGTAGGCCATTGCTCTATCTTGCAGCTCTGTGTCACTGCAAGTATCCATATCTGTGCTGCATTGTTGTGAACAGTATATATAGTAGTACAGTGCAGCATTTTGGTGACCAACAGTATATAGTTGTACAGTACAGTAGCCCGTTGCTGGATCTTGCAGCTCCGTGTTACTGCAAGTATTCATATCTGTGCTGCATTGTTGTGAGCAGTATATATAGTAGTACAGTGCAGCATTTTGGTGACCAACAGTATATAGTTGTACAGTACAGTAGGCCATTGCTGTATCTTCCAGCTCTGTGTCACTGCAAGTATCCATATCTGTGCTGCATTGTTGTGAGCAGTATATATAGTAGTACAGTGCAGCATTTTGGTGACCAACAGTATATAGTTGTACAGTACAGTAGGCCATTACTCTATCTTGCAGCTCTGTGTCACTGCAAGTATTCATATCTGTGCTGCATTGTTGTGAGCAGTATATATAGTAGTACAGTGCAGCATTTTGGTGACCAACAGTATATAGTTGTACAGTACAGTAGCCCATTGCTGTATCTTGCAGCTCCGTGTTACTGCAAGTATTCATATCTGTGCTGCATTGTTGTGAGCAGTATATATAGTAGTACAGTGCAGCATTTTGGTGACCAACAGTATATAGTTGTACAGTACAGTAGGCCATTGCTGTATCTTCCAGCTCTGTGTCACTGCAAGTATCCATATCTGTGCTGCATTGTTGTGAGCAGTATATATAGTAGTACGGAGGGTTATATATAACAAGTATATATACAGGCGCTGTGATGAGTGTACTTTTCCTAGCAGCTGAATATATAAGGGGTAGTTAAACCCTTTAGTAACAGGAAGAGGAGAAAAAAGTATACTGCGCTAATTGACACAATATATTCCAAAAAATGAAAATATTTAATAGTTAAAATAATTATATTATTTAAAATGAAAAAAATTAAACAATTTTGTAGAGCTTATAATCTAAAATATGTCTCAATACTGACTTCAGGTGGACTTAGATTTCGGTTAATACTGACACCAAGAATACAGGGCACCCATCAAAGTATTAACAACCAGCATATATACAGTCATAAATATGGACCAGAAATGAAGTGGTTCATCCGATTGGATGTGGTTACCAAGTCTGTGTTCCGTTTAAAAGTGGCTCCCTTGAAGTGCAAGTCCGTATGGCAACGGCAACAATTGTTGGGGTCCTGGTTCACAGTTCACTCGGAACTCCGTGTTCCATTAGGTGGATTCTCCTATGAATGTGATGGGCAATGGCAATGCCTGTAGGAGTCCTGGTTCACGGAGGCAGAAGAAGGCAAGGTCCTGATTGTAGATGGTGGTGTGTTGATGGTGCTAGTCAGCAAATGTCCACACAGGTCTCAACCTAACATGTTTCGCTGCTCCAGGCAGCTTTTTCAAAGGTGATATGCCATTGAGACTAATAGCCCTTTTATAGGGGAAATGATGTAAACATTGGAGACAGCTGGTACTTAATTGTTGTACTAAACATATTACTAAAAATGATACAGGAATAGATCTAGTGTTTGGTACTTATATTAAGAAGTCATTTCAAATAAATAGTTAATAAAAACGAAGCTGGAGACAAGAAAAAGTGACTATCATTATTGTTTAATTATTCATCTCAATTCCGATCATGTGATCTCTGGTCGGATGGTAACCAATGGGAGATTGTATATCGATCATGTGAGGGTATCACATGGTTTACCAGACAAGGAAATGTTTGGGGTGGAGACTTGTTTCACACGTTCGTGGTTTCAGTTGGAACGCATGATGTTCCGGTCACGTGATCGGACATTTGTCGGTCACGTGGTCGCGGTCTCGCGTTATGATAACATTGCGCCTAGTATAACTTGTTAAACGAGTTCAGCCGGGGTAGTTATCGTATAAATGATGAAACTTCAGTGTCACGTGATCGGACTTGTGCCGATCACGTGACTGGGGTCACGTGTCTTGGTGTTATAATCCGGTTGGCTGGGTATTGGTAAACTGGAATAGTTGCTAGGTTACCGTGAAACACATAAGCCAGACTAATACTGTCTGGAGATATATTATGAATCATAACTATCTGCAGACTAGTTAAATCTTTTTATACATCAACAAACATAGAATGCAAAATGAAAATAGAGATAAAGATACGACAAAGAAATGTCAAGGAATACGCTAGTATTTACATGCCGAATAATTCCCATATTAGGATCAAATCATATGACACGGAGAGGGAAGGTTGAATCTGATTCATTTTACTGGGGACATATCTAAATGGATTAAACTTGCTAGTATTATGTAATTAAAGAAATTCGCTTAAGTGATAGATCCCAAGTTTATTTAAAATCAGTATCAGGGTGTTCGTCATAAATCAGATGGATCAATGAATAAAGTACTGCATAATCTCTATATATGAATATTATATAGACACTAATTATTAAAAAATAAACAGCAAAGTTATGTTTTGATTGATATATTAATTGGATTTTATTTATATTTTTCTTTTTATTATTATTATTATTATTATTATTATTATTATTATTATTAATATTTCCATTAGGGCTTCAAATTAAATTTGTTCTATCTAAGGTAGTAAGATAGACTTGTTATTATGTGGCGTAGTCTGTGAGTAATTATATTAAACATTGAATTGTGAATAAAAGGTACATCTATAATTCTATAAAGTCCATATTCTAGTATTAAGTTAGTGTTGTAATTATGTTTTTATTTTTAGTGTTACTATTTTTTTATGCAAATTTTCATTTTTGTTTTTATTTTTTAAAAAGAAAAAAAGAAAAAAAAAAGGGAAGAGATGAAAGATGAAGTATTATACATTAGTTATTCTTATTCTTTGTCGGGGTCTAGAAATACCACAACTAGGTCGATATAAGAAAATTTTATAGTATGGTGTTAAGTTCTAACGCTTCGTTAAGACCTTCAGGATGTAAGGAATTTAATTGAAAGGTCCAATATATCTCTTGTTTACAGAGTTTTCCAAATCTGTCTCCTCCTCTCTTAGTAATGGGAATGTGTTCGAGGCCGATGATTTTTAGACTTTCAGGATTCCCCTGATGATATTTAGTAAAGTGTCTTGGGATGCTATGATTAGTTAGTCTATTAAGGATATTTCTCCTATGTTCAGTGAAACGAGTTTTCAGAGCCCTTGTGGTCCGACCCACGTATAGTAAATTGCATCCACAAATTAAAACATATACTACCCAGCTTGTGTCACATGTGATAAAGCTGGTAATACTGATATCTCTATCAGTAATAATTTTGGGCAGTTTAGTAATTCTATTCAGTGCATGCTTGCATGTGATGCATTTGTTTTTACTGCATTTATAGAATCCTATTTGTTTTGGGAACCAGGAGCTCGCATTCTAAGAAACCAATTGTACGTTGGAAGAGGGTTTTTTTATGTAACTAGGGGACAAATATGAACCCAGAGATCGGTTTCTTTTAAAAATAAACCGAGGTTTGGGTGGTAGGAGATCCTTCAGGATGGTATCGTATCTAAGGATGTTATAATTATTGTTAATTATTTGTTTAATTTCATTAGAACAATTATTAAATGTAGAAATAAAGGATAGTTCATATTGTTGAGAGTTCTGTTTGGACTTAGATTTCGTTTGAAGGAGTTGATTCCTGTCCATTTTGTTTACTTCCTCTAGTGCTTTATATAGTAGTTCCTTCGGGTAGCCTCTATTTTCAAAGGCTATCAGCATGTCAGAGGCTTGCTTAAGGAAGACAGAATCAGATGAACATTTTCTCCTTATACGCATGAGTTGGCCTTTTGGAATGTTAATCTTCCATGGGGTGTAATGGGCACTTTTATAGTGTAGGTATGCATTACTTCCTACTTCTTTAATATGGTTAGAAGTTTGGATACAGCCTTCTATAATATTAAGGGTCACATCCAGGAAGGAAATATGTGAGGGGTGATAGGAGTGAGTGAAAGTTAAATTAAACTCATTGGTGTTAAGAACTATATATATTATATATAGTAGTACAGTGCAGCATTTTGGTGACCAACAGTATATAGTTGTACAGTACAGTTGGCCATTGCTGTATCTTCCAGCTCCGTGTCACTGCAAGTATCCATATCTGTGCTGCATTATTGTGAGCAGTATATATAGTAGTCCAGTGCAGCATTTTGGTGACCAACAGTATATAGTAGTACAGTACAGTAGGCCATTGCTCTATCTTGCAGCTCTGTGTCACTGCAAGTATCCATATCTGTGCTGCATTGTTGTGAACAGTATATATAGTAGTACAGTGCAGCATTTTGGTGACCAACAGTATATAGTTGTACAGTACAGTAGCCCATTGCTGTATCTTGCAGCTCCGTGTTACTGCAAGTATTCATATCTGTGCTGCATTGTTGTGAGCAGTATATATAGTAGTACAGTGCAGCATTTTGGTGACCAACAGTATATAGTTGTACAGTACAGTAGGCCATTGCTGTATCTTCCAGCTCTGTGACACTGCAAGTATCCATATCTGTGCTGCATTGTTGTGAGCAGTATATATAGTAGTACAGTGCAGCATTTTGGTGACCAACAGTATATAGTTGTACAGTACAGTAGGCCATTGCTGTATCTTGCAGCTCCGTGTCACTTCAAGTATCCATATCTGTGCTGCATTGTTGTGAGCAGTATATAGTAGTATAGTACAGTAGGCCATTGCTATTGATATAATAATATTACTGGCATATAATTCCACACATTAAAAAATGGAGAACAGAAATGTGGAGGGTAAAATAGGGAAAGATCAAGATTCACTTCCACCTAGTGCTGAAGCTGCTGCCACTAGTCATGGCAGAGACGATGAAATGCCATCAATGTCATCTGCCAAGGCCGATGCCCAATGTCATAGTAGAGAGCGTGTAAAATCCAAAAAACAAAAGTTCAGTAAAATGACCCAAAAATTTAAATTAAACGCGTCTGAGGAGAAGCGTAAACTTGCCAATATGCAATTTACGACACGGAGTGGCAAGGAACGGCTGAGGCCCTGGCCTATGTTCATGGCTAGTGGTTCAGCTTCACATGACAATGGAAGCCCTCATCCTCCCGCTATAAAAATGAAAAGAGTTGAGCTGGCAAAAGCACAGCTATGAACTGTGCGCTCTTCTAAATCACAAATCCCCAAGGAGAGTCCAATTGTGTCGGTTGCAATGCCTGACCTTCCCAACACAGGACGGGAAGAGGTGGTTCCTTCCACCATTTGCACATCCCCTGCAAGTGCTGGAAGGAGCACCCACAGTCCAGTTCCTGATATTCAAGTTGAAGATGTCACTGTTGAAGTACACCAGGACGAGGATATGGGTGTTGCTGGCGCTGAGGAGGAAATTGACAAGGAGAGGATTCTGATGGTGAGGTGGTTTGTTTAAGTCAGGCACCCGGGGAGACACCTGTTGTCCGTGGGATGAATAAGGCCATTGACATGCCTGGTCAAAATACCAAAAAAATCACCTCTTCGGTGTGGAATTATTTTAACAGAAATGCGGACAACAGGTGTCAAGCCGTGTGTTGCCTTTGTCAAGCTGTAATAAGTAGGGGTAAGGACGTTAACCACCTAGGAACATCGTCCCTTATACGTCACCTGGAGCGCATTCATCAGAAGTCATTGACAAGTTCAAAAACTTCCACTGACAACTAAATCCCTTCTTCCTCTTGTACCCAAGCTCCTGCAAACCACACCACCAACTCCCTCAGTGTCAATTTCCTCCTTAGACAGGAAAGCCAATAGTCCTGCAGGCCATGTTACTGGCAATTCTGACGAGTACTCTCCTGCCTGGGATTCCTCCGATGGATCCTTGAGTGTAACGCCTACTGCTGTTGGCACTGCTGTTGTTGCTGCTGGGAGTCGATCGTCATCCCAGAGGGGAAGTCGGAAGACCACTTGTACTACTTCCAGTAAGCAATTGACTGTCCAACAGTCCTTTGCGAGAATTTAGACTTAGAGAATTTCTTGAGGTAGTGTGTCTGCGGTACCAAATGCCATCTAGGTTCCACTTCACTAGGCAGGCGATAGCGAGATTTTACCAATTAATATATCAGTGATTTATAATTAATTATTAATTACAGTGATCTTGCCAAATGATTCCAGTGATTGTCATTTTCTTCCAGTGATTTGGACCAATAATACCATTGATTAGAACGAATAATTCCTGTGATTTTGTCATTTTCTTCCAGTGATTTGGACCAATAATACCATTGATTAGAACGAATAATTCCTGTGATTTTGTCATTTTCTTCCAGTGATTTGGACCAATAATACCATTGATTAGAACGAATAATTCCTGTGATATTGAGGTGTTTGTGTCGCTTAGCTTAGCCATCCAGCGACCTCAGTGCACCTCTTTTTCTCTTTTTTTGGCATCATGTGCTGTTTGGGGACTATCTTTTTAAGTGACATTCTGTCTGACACTTCCGTATATGTCCAGTGGTACTGCCATTTGATATAATTCCTGACATTACTGCCATTTAATTCCAGTGATTTTGGCATTTTCTTCCAGTGATTTGGACCAATAATACCATTGATTAGAACGAATAATTCCTGTGATTTTGTCATTTTCTTCCAGTGATTTGGAACAATAATACCATTGATTAGAATGAATAATTCCTGTGATATTGAGGTGTTTGTGTCGCTTAGCTTAGCCGTCCAGCGACCACAGTGCACCTCTTTTTCTTTTTTCTTTGCATCATGTGCTGTTTAGGGCCAATTTTTTTAAGTGCCATCCTGTCTGACACTGCAGTGCCACTCCTAGATGGGCCAGGTGTTTGTGTCGACCACTTGTGTCGCTTAGCTTAGTCATCCAGCGACCTCGGTGCAAATTTTAGGACTAAAAATAATATTGGGAGGTGTGAGGTGTTCAGAATAGACTGGAAATGAGTGGAAATTATGGTTATTGAGGTTAATAATACTATAGGATCAAAATTACCCCCAAATTCTCTGATTTAAGCTGTTTTTGAGGGTTTTTTGAAAAGAAACACCCGAATCCAAAACACACCCGAATCCGACAAAAAATTTTAAGGGAGGTTTTGCCAAAACGCGTCCGAATCCAAAACACGGCCGCGGAACCGAATCCAAAACCAAAACTCAAAACCCGAAAAATTTCCGGTGCACATCTCTAGTAATTAGCAAAAATTACTGCTCTAGGTCCTACATGCTGAGTGGAAAATAGTACACCCCCTACCACCCATGGGACATCAAATAACACCTACCACCCCTACCGCTTGAGGGGGTTCAGTATAATTTACCGACGGACACAATACCGACAGTCATAATCCCGTCATCCATTGACCTACAGTCGCAATACCAACATATCAAAATACCGACATGAGTTTTTCTGTTCTTTTGTGTCAATGTCGACATAGGTCAACATGGACATCGTCTAAGTGTTACTCGCCCTCACGCATGGCTCGCTGCGCTTGCCATGCTTCGGGCATGGTGCCTTGCTGTGCTCGTCACACTATTATATTCCCCCTCCAGGTCCACTGCGATGGTAAAGTATGAACAAGTCTGTTTTGGGGCAAAAATTCCTTAAAAGCGCATAAGCGCATGTGGGCATTTTGACATGTCTGCATTTCAAATGTTGGTATTCTGATTATGTCGGCATAATGAATGCCGGTATTTTGACTGTCAGGCAATGACTGTCGGGATTATGACCGTCGGTATTGTGTCCGTTAGTAAATCAACTGCTACCTGCTGGAGGATGGGTGGGTAGGGGCCCCAGTGCATTGTATTGCCCAAGGGCCTACACTGCAGTTAAGACGGCCCTGGCCAGATGTAACATGTGCAGAGAGATTTATATTTCAGTGATTTATATTATTTGTGTGCATGGTAAATACTGGCTGCTTTATTTTTGCACTGCAATTTAGATATCAGTTTGAACACACCCCACCCAAATGTAACTCTCTGCACATGTTGTATCTGCACAACTGCAGCGCAACATGGGGCCTAATTCAGATCTGATCGCAGATGTGCTAAATTTAGCACATCTACGATAATTTTCTCAGACATGCAGGGGGATGCCCAGCACAGAGATACTCCGCCCCGCATATCTGGCCTACAGCCCC
This sequence comes from Pseudophryne corroboree, assembly GCF_028390025.1. Classification (NCBI taxonomy): domain Eukaryota; kingdom Metazoa; phylum Chordata; class Amphibia; order Anura; family Myobatrachidae; genus Pseudophryne; species Pseudophryne corroboree. The sequence continues at coordinate 428,289,365 of NC_086444.1, read as the reverse complement.
CCCCCCCCTCCCCCCGCACTATTGCAAAGCGGTCAGTAGCTCCCTGCCTGCGCAGCTACTGTGCTCTGGCAGGGAGATATCTCCCGTGTCCTGGGTCGCAGCGCCTGCGTGTGATGTCACGCTGCTGCTGCGGCCTGCCTCCCCAACAGTCTGGACACATCTGCGTTGTCCGGACCACACCCCACAAATTGCGTTCTAATGCCATTGGAACGCCCCCTCCCACCCCGCAACCGCCTCTGCCTGTTAATCAGGCAGAGGCGACGCAGCCCTCAGATGTTTTTAGCATTTCACTGGGCTCCCGGGGTGCGCACGCGCAGTGCGCCCACTGCGCGAGTACACTCCACAAAAAAATTCAGACTGCGACCGCTGCCACTGCAGCGATGCAGTCTGAATTACCCCCGTGGTTTGCCCATTAGTGTGCTTTTTTGGTGTGCTAACATACCTGAATAACCCCCTGTATTATAAAGAGCCATTGCAAATTGTACATTCCAATTCTCTAGGGTAAAGTTCTAGCTACTATTACCCATCTATTGGCTTATAGAGGTTTACCTAAGCACCGGTTTGTAGTCTGAAGGAGCACTTTTTTTGCATTTTATTTTACAATAGTTATTTGCTGCTGCTGCTGATCATCATCATCATCATCATCATCATCATCATCATCATCATATATCTGTATCTGTTTTTCTGCTTTGGGAGCCGCAGTCATACTGTACACCTGCTGATTTTTGTGTAAATGCTCTGACATCTTGTGCTTGCATGCCCCTGATGCACATCCACAAGTTATGCTTAATTCAAAATTGTACAGTACTTTGTTGCACCTACATAGCAAATCAAACTGCATTTAATTCTGTAATTCAAAACAAATGAGCATTCTGAACAGAAAGTAAAAAATATAGGATCATTTAAGACAAAACACAATTTATTAAGTATAAAAAGAAACAGAGTTTCCTACTTGGCGCAACACAAAGCAGCCACTTCACCAATCTGAGTAATACGCCAATCACTCTACAACAAACAGGAAACAAGATTGATTGTATAAAAGACGGCGCTATGACTGAAAATAAAGGGTAACCTTACTCCCCTGTAAAACTGTGCTCCTCGTTGTCCTCACAGGTATTGATTAAATAATATGCAAAAGAAAAAGACAACAAAAATAGTGTAATCATGTTACAGTATATCAATGTATAACAATAAATGGGTTCCAATTTGACACTATAATGAATTTATGGAGTCATGCCACCACCTCTACTATAAACACTATTATTGGGGTTGCCCCCCAAACAATCCACTCACAGCTGGAATGCTGTTTGAAAGCACTTCAAAGTATCTTTCTACTGGTTAACACCACCACAAGGATAAATGTGCCGGGGTTGCTGTGATCCACTTGTTAAATTTGCATGCAATAAAACACTCCAGGCGTTTCTCCTTATTGAATCCACAATGGGTTCTGTTTTTATTACAGGGTAATGTGGTGGTGTTAACCAGTAGAAAGATACTTTGACGTGCTTTCAAACAGCATTCCAGCTGTGAGTGGATTGTTTGGGGGGCAACCCCAATAATAGTGTTTATAGGAGAGGTGGTGGCATAACGCTATAGTATAAATTCATTATAGTGTCAAATTGGAACCCATTTATTGTTATACATTGATATATTGATAGATATTTAAAACATCGCGCTGTGTGTTACTAATTTTTTTGCTTTCCTAAATATAGGCAGCATTGAGTTGTGTGTGTGTATATATATATATATATATATATATATATATATAAATAAAAATATATAAACATATATTGTAGAAGTGGCTCTGTATATATCAGTGAAGAGATCGGGAGACGTCCGCAAATAACTCAAATAACATTTATTACATATACATACATAAAAACATACATCTAAAATCTAAAACAATGATCACCTTTCAAGTATGCATATGGCCAGTTTTAACTTGAACAAGGGAATAATCCCTAATTAGCATAAAATATGTAAGGTTGATTAAATAGCTGCCTTGGTGACACTTTAAGTGAATATAAGCTGAAGTCCTGAATAGACAGTGTGTAACACTGTAATATGCAGTCTTTGATACTGGGTCCACACACGGGATTGCTACTTTGTATGCCGGCGTCCCGGCTGTGATAGAAACAGTTCAGTGTGAAACTGAAAGCAGTATTTATAGTTACCACTGATTCTCCCTGCTGGGGTGACGTATCCGTCCCTCTTCTTCACCCGGTGGTGAGGCAGTCACCGCCCCGTGTGATGTACGCCGGGATGGGATATCCTTATAGGTGGAACTGCAGACACCATCACGGGAAGCTGAGAGCACTGATCACCGTCCACTACTCATCCTGCTAAAACATCTATCCGGGAGAGGTGGTGAACTTCTGCAGCCACAGGCAATCCAGCACCGCAGCTATATGGCCGATTAGTAAATATTAGTAAATATCGGAGCCCGCAGTGAGTACACCTTGGCTGAGAGTCTGCAGTTCCACCTATACAATACTGCCTATATTTAGGAAAGCAAAAAAATTAGTAACACACAGCGCGATGTTTTAAATATCTATCTATCTATGTATGTACTTGTATGCCTAAGACTTTAACTAAGTCTTAAAAACATACGCTGCAGTGTGTTGAATTCTTTCTTTTTTATATACATATTCACCTGTGAGATATTTTTAATTAGCGCCGGGAGGGTGGAATTGGCATACCACCAAGAGACAAGTTCTCTTTATCCTTTCCATACATTGATATATTGTAACAGGATTACACTATTTTTGTTGTCTTTTTCTTTTGCATATTATTGAATCAATACCTGTGAGGACAACGAGGAGCACAGTTTTACAGGGGAGTAAGGTTACCCTTTATTTTCAGTCATAGCGCCGTCTTTTATACAATCAATCTTTTTTACAATTTATTAATCATCGGTTTATGCAAGACACCACTTTTGGGCACGTTTAAGCACTGATGGTAAGTCACTGCCGTTTTAAAAATTTAGGCTTAAATATGCCAAGAAACTTCAGCTTGCAAATAATACCACCTAGTAATTTACCACTTAATCAAATGATGCCAGAGAAAACAGGGAAGTTCTACTTCAAACGCAAATTGAGGCATTTATTACAAGTTTTGAAAACTTTGCTGTTCTCTCATAATTATAGTATGTGCTACTTACCATGTATTTTTGTATTTGTAAACACTGTCACTTATTTTCCAGCAGAAGAACATCGATATTGTGTATAAGGCACGTTCTCCTTCAGAGTAAGTATTACCCGCTGACAGTGTCGGACAGGGGGCATGAAGGGCCCACCGGGGGAATGCAGTGATAGGGGCCCATACTTAGGGGTGTGGCCAGCCTCCACAGAGACTTGAAGTACACAATAGTCTAATGCAGTGTAATGCAACGTAATGTAATGTAATGTAATGTAATGCAGTGTAATACCATGTATAATACAAGTGCACAGTCTGGAACCTGATCCCTAGAGGAGGAGGGGCCCTCAGGCAGTGGGGCCCACCGGTGGTTTCCCCTGTACCCCTGTGGGCCAGTCCGAGCCTGCCCGCTGATATGTAGCCATGAACACATGAACACATGAACACAGAGGTTATTCATAACAAATAATCTTGCTGTATTTAGGAGGAGGGGTGGGGGTGTCAAGGTTTGGTTTATCTTTGCTGGTCACTAAGAAGCATTGTCTTAGCTTTGATTTCTCTTCTAATAGAGGTATTTCTGCATTTGTTATATGTATTTATTTGACATGTGTTGTCAGCATGGATTTCTCAACGTGATGGTAACAATGACTGAATGCTGGTAACACTGAATCAGGAGATAATTTTGGGGCTAGTACGGAAGCACAATATACTGTATCAACCACCATAGGGACAATGTGATATTTACACACTACAAAACAGACCGTACACTAACAACTGCTCTTTAATGGAACAAGAGCTGCTCTAGCTGCAGTGCTGTCCCACATGGGTGGTCTTCAGTTTGCCGGCTGTCGGGATCCCGGCGCACAGTGTACCGGCGCCGGAATCCCGAGAGTAGGCATGCCAACACTTTTTCTCCCTCTTGGGGGTCCACGACCCCCCTGGAGGGAGAATAGATAGCGTGGCGTGCGTTGCGCACCACCGTGCCCGCAGCGTCGCGAGCGCAGTGAGCCCGCAAGGGGCTCATTTTGCGCTCACCCAGCAGTTGATATGCCAGCGGTTGGGATTCCGGCGCTGGTATGCTGGTCGCCAGGAGCACGGCCGCCGGCATACCCTACTACACTCGTCCCACACTGTAATATAAATCCTAGGCCAGAGCTATCCAAGTATATCTACAAGGATGACATAACTGTTATAACTGTCAATGCAAGCTGAGTCTATGGAGCTTTCACAGAAGCGGAGGGCCACAATAAGGCCTGATAGGACCACATTTAAGACGATTTGCAGCTGTGACACTGCAATCCTCTAATCATGGTCACCATAGCCATTGCACAGGGTTGGAAATAAAAAAAATGGTTTATTTAATTAACTTAATAAATGAAATATATATATTTAACATGTTTTGTTCAATTATATAATTTTCCATTAACAAGAAACTCGAAGCTGAAATCCTGGCTCCCATTTTCATTTGGCGCATTTCCATTTCCAGTGACCCAAAAATTGGCTGGAGAAGAGGTCAACGTACTCATATGGGGACCCTAATCCCCCCCCCCCACACCACCACCACCACCTAACCCTGACCTTCCCCCACAGCCTCCCGCCTACAACTTTACCCTAATGTCAAAATCTGACCATGTCAACATTTCACCTGCCGACATTCTGAAACTGTCAACACATTGCTTGCCAACATTTTAACAGTGTTGACAACATAACTGTCGACATTGTGATCGTTTACCTTTTGACTACATCCCCCTCATACCGTTACCAGCAATAATATCCATGGAGGGGATTCTCTCTCAGCTGCCTAAGTATTAAACTGCAGTGACAGAAATACAGTATTTTCTGATGCCGTATAATGATTTATAAAAATATCTAATATATAAAAATGAAATTTGCCATTCTGTCCTTCTGTCTTTCTATACAAATCCACAGTTTACAAGCAAAGATTGTGAAATTTCACATACAAGCGTATTAAAACATGGCGGAGGCAACTAAAACAATTTGAAATCCCTAGCACCCCTAGGGGGCCAGACAGTAGCAAAGAGTATATCAGGAGACAGCATAACTCCGCAATTGCTGGAGCAATGTACTCAAAAATTGGTACACATATGCCTTACAATCTGGCAACAAACACTATGGGGGTCAGACACTCCAAGCACCCCTAGGCGTGAGGCGGCAGTACTGAGTATTTCAGCAGACAGCATAACTCTGGAATGTCTGCAGCAATTTACAACAAAATTGGTACACGTATGCCTTACAATCTGGCAAAAAACACTATGGGGGTCAGACACCCCGAGCACCCCTAGGGGTGGGACAGCAGCACAGAGTATGTCAGCAGCCAGCAAAACTGTGGAAGGCCTGGATCAATTTACACCAAACTTGGTACACATCTGACTTAAAATCTTGGAACAAAGTCTGTGGGGGTTAGACACCGCGAGCACCCCTAGGGGTGGGACAGCGGCACAGAGTATTTCAGGAGACAGCATAAATCCCGAATGGCTAGACCAATTTACAACAAACTGGGTACACATATGACTTACACTATGAAAACAAACAATGTGGAGGTCAGACACCCCTAGCACCCCTAGGGGTGGTACAGCAGCACAGAGTATGTCAGCAGACAGCATAACTGTGGAAAGCCTGGAGCAATTTACACCAAACTTCCTACACATCTGACTTACAATCTCGAAAACACCCCTACCACCCCTAGGGGTGGGACAGCGGCACAGATTATTTCAGGAGACAGCATAACTCCCGAATAGCTAGACCAATTTACAACAAACTGGGTACACATATGACTTACACTTGGGAAACTAAACACTGTGGGGGTCAGATGCCCCTAGCACCCCTAGGGGTGGGACAGCAGCACAGAGTATGTCAGCAGACAGCATAACTGTGGAAGGCCTGGAGCAATTTACAACAAACTGGGTACACATCTGACTTACAATCTGGGAACAAACTCTGTGGGGGTTAGACACCCCTAGCACCCCTAGGAGTGGGACAGCAGCACAGACAATTTCAGGAGACAGCATAACTCCAGAATGCCTAGACCAATTTACAACAAACTTGGTACACATATGCCTTACAAGCTGGGAACAAACACTGTGGGGGTAAGACACCCCTAGCACCCCTAGGGTTGAGGCAGCAGCACAGAGTTTTTCAGCAGACACAGGGGCGTCTCTAGAGAGGAGGGGACCCGTGTGCAGACTCAGTGTGTGGGCCCCCTCGTCTCCCGTAGCCGTTGCGCCGCTGCTAGCGCTCTGAGCACTGTAGACTCTGGCACTGTGCCAGAGTCTACAGTGCATGCACAAGACTCCGAAAAATGGCCGCCTAGCCATTTTTCCTGAGTCCTGTGCATGCGCTGTAGACTCTGGCACTGTGCCAGAGTCTCTAATGGTCCATCGCTAGTCAGCGATGGACTCCGGAAAGGTAAGTATAGGTGAAATGGGTGCGGTGTGGGACCCCCGGGACTCAGGGGCCTTTGTGCACCGCACACACTGCACCCATTATAGAAACACCAATGAGCAGACAGCATAACTCTGGAATGCCTGGAGCAATTTACACCAAATGTGCTACACATATTACTTACACTCTGGGAACAAACACTGTGGGGGTAACACACCACTAGCACCCCTAGGGTTGGGCCAGCAGCACAGACTAAGGTGGTCATTCCGAGTTGTTCGCTTGCTAGCTGTTTTTAGCAGCCGTGCAAACGCTATGTCGCCTCCCACTGGGAGTGTATTTTAGCTTAGCAGAAGTGCGAACGAAAGGATCGCAGAGCGGCGACAAAGTTTTTTGTGCAGTTTTAGAGTAGCTCAAAACCTACTCAGCGCTTGCGATGACTTCAGACTGTTCAGTTCCTGTTTTGATGTCACAAACACGCCCTGCGTTCGCCCAGCCACGCCTTCGTTTTTCCTGGCACGCCTGCGTTTTTTCGAACACTCCCTGAAAACGGTCAGTTTACACCCAGAAACACCCACTCATGTCAATTACTCTGCAGCCAGCAGTGCAACTGAAAAGCTTCGCTAGACCATGTGTGAAACTACATCATTCGTTGTAATAGTACGTCACGCGTGCGCATTTCGCCGCATGCACAGAAGTGCCGTTCTTTTGCCTCATCGCTGCACAGCGAATGAATGCAGCTAGCGATCATCTCGGAATGACCCCCTATATCAGGACATGCATGATATGTCAGTGATGACAGGGCTGCATGTGACAGGGGCAGTGACATGATGTGAGGAGGGGAATGGAGGTAGCATGAACCCACACACAGAGTTATATAGTGGAAGTAGCACGGTCCCCCAGCAGCACATTGGGTTTTAATTTTATTGATGTGTATAACATGTTACATGCGTTTTTATACTATTTTATTTATACTGTGCGTTTAAGATTAAAATTAATTTTTGTAAACAAACATTCTTAAAATCCCAGGCAACGCCGGGTACTCCAGCTAGTATTACATAAAATGGAAATGGTTTTGGTTCTAATTAATCATCATGTTTTGGTTTTGGCAAAACCATCTTCAAGTGTTTTGATTCGGTGTTTGGTTTGGTTTTGGATTACTTTGAAATCGGAAAATCAATAGAAATCAATAAAACCAGCTAAATTCATATGGGGGTTATCCGGTAAGGATTACAAACTGCTTTTTAGAAGAATCTGCAATCCTTTCTATTGCATGATGGGAGCTGCCCATCGCAGAGCAAGGCCGCCCAGCATGCTAAATAGCCTGCCCAGTGGCTGCGACCACAATTTAATTGCAGTTGCAGCAACTGTGGACGACTTCCTACAGCCGCAGTTAGGCTGTGCATGTAGGCGGTCCGCCACCATTTTCTTGATCAGAGCGGCTGCATGTGATTCCATGCAGTTGTCCCGAAAAATGGCACCAACCTGCCCCCGTTTACTCCTCGCCGCCTCTGCAATGCTCCTTCACTGCGCCCTGCAAACAACTCTGCCTATCAGGCAGAGGCGTTTGCAACCAATGCGATTAGATCTAATTGGCTGCTAGCGCAGGATAGGACCTGTGAGTGTGCATTGCTGCATGGAATGGTGTTATTGCAGTTGCATCAATTAGCGATGCGACCTGAATAACTCCCTTAGTTTGGAACTGTTTAAATGCAATCCAAAACCCTTGTACGGTTTTTAAATCCAAGTTCCGAACTGACAACAGACCCAAGCCGGGACTCGGTTCCACTCAGAACCCCAAAGTGATTCCGAACTGGGTCTCGATTCACCTCGTACCCCCTAAGTTCGGTTGTGTTCGTATTTCAGGAAAACCGAACCTCACATCTGCACAAATGTTACAACTTTTTTAAACTTTTTTTTTTTTATAGGAATCCCCTAGCTCCTCATGCACTCAGCATATCAGAAGGGGAAATGATAGCTATTAAAGCACGACAGAGAAAAGTGTCAGCGGCCCTTCAGAAACTGGGTGTTGAAGCAACAAAGGTAAATGTCTTTAGTTGTTAAGTTTTAAATAGCTGTAACGGTTTTCATTGTGCCTAAGAGAAATCACTGCAGCAGAAAATATACGTACGTATGGGCAAACCTATTGCAACCCCCAACAATATTGTAATAACTTGCATTTTACAGTTTACCATTAACATGAGAAATGATTATTTTTGTCAGTAAATAAATATTGATAACTGCATGAGTCAATTACTACACCATCTCCAGATTCAGAAATGCAACTGCTGGTGGCAATGGTATGGCTTGATGTGTTTATCGGGCAAGCATTGTACTGAGCTGTATGTGAATGTCACAGAGTATCTGAACATCCCTGCCAATAAGACTTATGCCTTCGTGGCAGCAGTCTACCATTTCCAATGTTTTCCAATGTTTTGGGTTTTTTCTTCAGAAAAATGTCTAGGGAAGGTCCTGGAATAATTCCAGGTACATGACAGTGAATTCCTTAAATGCACTCATTAACCAAGCCTCAAGCAGTAACAGAGATCGAACGTCAGATTTTTATGCAAATACTCTGTGATTATGCAGATTTTTAAATAGAAGTAGAAAGCATAATTACAGCTGTTCTCTGGTTTCACCCTGCCGGTGCAGTCTCCATATTAGAAAGCACATCACCGGCGTCATTCACCTAGAGAAGCCGCAAAAGAGGCGTGGCTTTGTGGGGCAGGGATGTGGCTTTGTGGGAGGGGCTGGCTACGCTCAGGGCTTAAAGTGGTCCTGGAGAGGTGGGGGAACTCCTATCCCCCACGACCCCTCCCCCTTAGCGTGCGCCGCAACAAAGGGTGTGGTCTCATAAGGAAGGGGGCGTGGCCACACAAAAGTACCCCAAATTCAAAATAATGCCTCACTGTAGCACAATCTTATTCATATTGCCCGCCCCACATACTTACAGAATGCCCCCAGTAGTGCTCACCATTAAATAATAAGTAAACAAACATATATATATATATATATATATATATATACACAAGAATGGTACCAAGTTGCGCTCGGGATATATAAGCAGCACCTCTAGAAGAATCCCTCGTCAGCAAGGATTCAAAAATATTATATACACACAAAATCTGAGGGCGCTAATGACTTATTAATCTATTACAGTCAAAATAATTTAAAAAATTTATTCATAAAACACAATGTTATCTCTATTTCATATTATCAAATAACATTATTACCAAACGCGTCAGAAGCTGAACTGTTGGACCCCAGCTGGAGTTAGACCCGTAGTACATACCGGCCGCAGCATTCATCTGCTGGTTGTTTATTCTTGAGTGGAGAGGAGCCGCTCACCGGTGCCCGCAAACGGCACGTAGAGGTGGAGACCTGTGGAGCATTCAGACCGAGCAGGACAGGTTGTAGCAGGCGCCAGTGCAGGTGCCGTTTTCCCCGCAGCTAGAAGCCAGTGTGGTGGACGTCGGGATGTACTCCTACTGATACTACTTGCTCACACCTCACGTAAGATTCCGGTTGAAAACGGCTCTCATTTCATTTCACTGACCTATGTTGGATTATTACATTCAAAGGAACTTTGATACTAAGTGACTGTCTATTGGAAACATCTATTATACGGGTTCTACCAGCAGCTACACTTGATCTATATTTTTTTGACTTTGTAAATCAAGTCATTTAGCTATAAAGCTAGTTTTTACACCTCTGTGCACAGAATATGCTTAAGTCCACCTCCTTTTATTGGAAAGTATATATACTTGTCATCTTAGATGTTTAAACTACTAAGACCGGTCTTGTTTTATGATTTGTGATTATTCATATATTATTAAATATTTTTAATTCAATAGGAGTCTGTTATTTTTGTCAGCCATATCATATAAATTTATAATATAGCGCAAAAGTTTCTAACAATTGGAATATATATATATATATATATATATATATATATATATATATATATAAATAAAACATGTTTCTCCAGCAGCACTCAATAAGGTCAAGAGTCGGCTTCTTGTCCTTATTGTGTGCCGCTGGAGAAACATGTATGCCTAAATAATTATCATATTGATTTTATGAGGAGTGCTGTCTTGGGGAACACACACTGGAAGGCCCCCTCTCTTTACTCTTTACCCTGCAGAAACTGACCTCAACTGCAGGCCTGCGGTACGGGAGGCTGTAGCATTGGCATGGCGCATGTCGGCACACGAGGAGATAGTGCAGGCAGGTGGAGAGGGAGGACACGCAGCGTGACGTCATCATGTAACATCGTGGGACGAGTCCAGGAGGGTCATTCAAGTGCATGGCCGCCGATGAGGAAAGAAAGCACACTCACTCACATGACCTGACGGCGGGCGCAGCAGGAGAGGGGCACAGGAATGTGCAGCAACCAATGTAGGGCACGCGTGGAGTGTGGGGGGTGCCTGTGCGCAGCAGGCACCCCCCGTGCGCACATCTATGATCCTAGGCATGTGTGCGGGGGGACAGTGGAATCACGTGCTCCGGCGGTCCCATTACACTGTGCTGCGGGGAGACAGACTCGCCAGTCCCAGTATCTGTATAGGGGAAGGGGCTGCTCTTTTGAATCTAGCGCACCAATCACGTATCGCAGACTGTTAGCCAATGAGAAGCTGCCACTTGGCAGCTTCTCATTGGCTGGCGGTCCGTGATCTGTGATTGGCTCACGCTAGCTTTTGAAATACCCACCCCTTCTTTTTATTGGTTCTGCAGCTGGTCCGCGAGACGGGATTGGCTGGCGGATGCTGCAAACTTTACAATGCAGCCGGGACCTGATGCTGTGGCCGGACGGAGGCGGAACTGGTTCCGCCTGCAATTAGAGGTGACGGAACGCAGTTCTGCCCCGTCCCGGCCCACTTTAACCACTGACTACGCTTCCCGAGCCTTGTTTTCGTCACTCTGACTTCCGGGAGATGTGGGCTGCCCCCGGAGACTGGCGTGCCTGCAGTGCTAGCTTCTACAGGGTGACAGGAGCCTGCTTGCTGCACGTAATGTTACAGTGCAGCAGCTGGCTCCTGTCACTGAGCAGGGGATGGCACTTTGGTGTCACCCCTTGATAGGTGACACCTGGGTGCGCGCCGCACGCCCCTTGTGATGGGGGTACATTTCTATTAGCGGCAAGTGTGATATGTTGCAATCAAGGCCATAAATAGGTGTGTGCAGAGGGGACACTGCGCATAGCGCTGCAGGATAGGGGGCGCTGTTGGCTGCACTTGTCAGTTATCTGTATTTATTATTTCACTTGCAGCTTACCCCCTCTTTGAAGCCCACCATCTCCTGACCGCTGCTGTCTCCTATCCTGACCCTTTCTGTCGCTAATACCTATACAGCAATCATGAACTCAACTTGAAATTTTTTGTTATTCAGTCTCATTGTCCTTTATTACATTTCAAGATGCTGACATGCCTGGGATTCGAACTCACTGCCTGTGACATTGCAGTCAGACAATCTATTCATTGAGCTATCTGCCCTTGCATAGAAAGCTAGAGAATTCTATTTGAAGCTTACCTTGTACTTTGTGAAAACATGATCAGCATTGTGGCTGAGCAGATCTATGTAGTGGTGTGGCTGTAAGGGATTGGATGTGTGGCTGCACACTACATAGATTGCATCAATTGATTATTTTTTTTACAAAGTACCAGTAGCTTCATATAGTGTTCATAGTTTTTATGCAGGATCAAAAAGCTCAATGAGTAGGGTGTTTAATTAGAATTCAACAGGTTATAGATTTGAATCCTGGGTATGGCAGTATATTGAAATGTGTTATTTAATAAAGGGTAACTGAGGGCCTAATTCAGGGTTGATCACAAAAGCAAAATCTTTCTCTAATGGGCAAAACCATGTGCACTGCAGGTGGGCCAGATATAACATGTGCAGAGAGAGTTAATGTGTGTACACACGGTGAAATCCTTGCTATGTCCGATTTAAACTATGCGATTTTCCTTGAACTCCCCCAGAGTCCGGATAGCACAGATAGTACAGATTTTGACTATCTGTGCTTGAGATTTTGTTTATGTATGATTTTGACTAAGTGCCAATTTTGACTATACTTTGTACTAGATAGTAAGTACACTAGATAGTCAAGATTGACTTGCCTGCACAGTCTATCTAGCCTTACGATACCGACCCCACAGGAACGCGCATTGGGATCGAATTTGTATTGCAAGCTGCCTAACACCTTGAGATATGCACTAACTTTTCATAAGATTTATTTCACTGTGTGTACACACCTTTAGATTTGGGTGAGTTATTTTGTTTCTGTGCAGGGTAAATACTGGCTGCTTTATTTTAACACTGCAATTTATATTTCAGGTTGAACATACCCCACCCAAATATAACTCTCTCTGCACATGTTATATCTGGCCCACCTGCAGTGCACATGGGGGGTAATTCAGAGTTGATTGCACCAGCAAATTTGTTAGCAGTTGGGCAAAACCATGGGGGTCATTCCGAGTTGATCATAGCCCTGCAAAATTTTGTAGGGCTACGATTATGTCCATAGACATGCGGGGGGACGATCAGCACAGGGCTATCCCGACCCGCATGTAAGTGCCGGCCTCCCCGCAGAAGTGCAAAAGCATCGCACAGCGGAGATGCTTTTGCACTTTAGGAATAGCTCCCGGCCAGCGCAGCTTTAGCGCGCTAGCCAGGAGCTACTCGTCACTCCCCGGGCCGCGGCGGCTGCGTGTGATGTCATGCAGCCGCGGCGACCCGCCCCCGCACAGTACGGTCACGCCATGCGTTAGCCGGGCCCACGAAATCAGGCAGAGGTGATCGTAGTGCAGCGGCGGCCTTTGGCCGTTGGGCATGCGCCGGCGCACTGCGGCACCAGCACATGCACGGTTCTGACCCGATCGCGCCACTGCGATAAAATGCAGAGTGTGATCGGGTCAGAGTAACCCCCCATGTGCACTGCAGGTGTGGCAGATGTAACATTTGCAGGGATAGTTAGATTTGGCGTTGTTGGCGGTGCGCGGTCCGGACATTGCAGTCTGAATCCACTTTGTGGAGCTCAGTGAGATGCTATCGCCTCTGCCTGATTGACAGGCAGAGGTGGTCACGGGGCAGGAGGGGGCGTTCCAATGGCATTAGAACATTGTTGGCGGTGCACGGTCCGGACATCGCAGGCGTATCCGGACCATTGGGGGGATACGCATGATGTCACAAGCAGCTGCAGCGACCCGGGATGTGGCGAGTAGTGGCCTGCCAGCACACAGAAGCTGCGCTGGCAGGGAGCTACTTGCCGTGTACAAAAGCATCGCTGCATGCAATGCTTTTGTACCTGTGCGGGGGGAAGGGGGGCCTGACATGCGGGGCGGACTAGCCCTGTGCTGGGCGTCCCCCCTGCATGTCAGAGTAACTGATCGTAGATGTGCTAAATTTAGCACATCTACGATCAGATCTGAATCAGGCCCCATGTGCACTGCAGGGGGGCAGAAATAACATGTGCAGAGAGAGTTATAGGCCCTACACACTCGGCGATGTGCCGCCGAGCTGCCCGACCGCCGATACGGGTGACCCGGCGGCAGGGGGGCAGTAAGGGGGGAGTGAGGTTTCTTCACTCCCCCCGTCACCCGGCTCCGTAGACTTGCAGGCAAATATGGACGATCTCGCCCATATTGGCCTGCATGCACAGCCGACATGGCACCAGCGATGAACGAGCGCGGGGCCGCACATCGTTCATCGCTGGTGCCTCCATACTGCACGATATGAACGTTATCTCGTTCAATAATGAACGAGATCGTTCATATCGTGCAGTGATATCGGCCAGTGTGTAGGGCCCATTAGATTTGGGTCGGGTGTGTACAAACTGAACTCTAAATTGCAGAGTAAAAATAAAGCAGCCAGTATTTACCCTGCACAGAAACAAAATAATCCACCCAAATCTAACTCTCTCTGCACATGTTATATCTGCTACACCTGCAGTGCACAATAGGCCTCATTCAGACCCGTTCGCACCTGCAGATTTTTGCAGCCATGTGATTGGGTCTGTATTGCGTATGCGCACGGGTCGCAATGCACAGGCACGCCGCTGGCTGGCGCCAGGCAGCGACGAAACGAAGAAAGCGATTGCCCCGGCGATCGCAAGAAGACTGACAGGCAGAAGGCGTTCATCGGCGGCAACTCACCGTTTTCTAGGAGTGTCCGGAGAAAAGCAGGCATGCCAGTCATGAACATCCCGCATCGTCACAGCGGGTAAATAACTCCTGAGCTGTGCAGAGACTGCACAAACTTTTGTTTGTGCAGCTCTCTGCACAAGCGTTTGCATCCCTGCAAAGCCCTAACCCCCTCACCTGTGGGCGGCGATTACCTGGTCGCAGCAGTGCAAAAAATAGCCTGCATGCGACCAGGTCTGAATTAGGCCCATGGTTTTACAGTTTAGAGAACAATTTTGCTGCTGCGATCAGGTCTGAATTAGGCCCAGAGTCTGTTTCTCAGCCATTCCAACTACACCAGTGTGATTTTCTGCTTCAGCTTGAATACCTCACCTGCTTGTAATGCTTCAGCCTGCATATTCTTGCATGCCGTCTTAACCCGGCACATTCCTGCTTACGGACTCAACCTACAGTATTATACTGTATATAGGGCCTAATTCTGAGTTGATCGCAGCAGCAAATTTGTTAGCAGTTTGGCAAAACCATGGCCCTCGTTTCAAGTAGTGATGTGCACCAGAAATTTTTCGGTTTTTGTGTTTTGGTTTTGGATTCGGTTCCGCGGCCGTGTTTTGGATTCGGCCGAGTTTTGGCAAAACCTCCCTGAAAAATTTTTGTCGAATTCGGGTGTGTTTTAGATTCGGGTGTTTTTATACAAAAAACCTTCAAAAACAGCTTAAATCATAGAATTTGGGGGTCATTTTGATCCCATAGTATTATTAACCTCAATAACCAAAATTTACACTCATTTTCAGTCTATTCTGAACACCTCACAATATTATTTTTAGTCCTAAAATTTGCACCAAGGTCGCTGGATGGCTAAGCTAAGCGACACAAGTGGCCGACACAAACACCCGGCCCATCTAGGAGTGGTACTGCAGTGTCAGGCAGGATGGCACTTCAAAAAAATTGTCCCCAAACAGCACATGATGCAAAGAAAAAAAGAGGCACACCAAGGTCGCTGTGTGACTAAGCTAAGCGACACAAGTGGCCGACACAAACACCTGGCCCATCTAGGAGTGGTACTGCAGTGTCAGACAGGATGGCACTTCAAAAAAATTGTCCCCAAACAGCACATGATGCAAAGAAAAAAAGAGGCACACCAAGGTCGCTGTGTGACTAAGCTAAGCGACACAAGTGGCCGACACAAACACCTGGCCCATCTAGGAGTGGCACTGCAGTGTCAGACAGGATGGCACTTCAAAAAAATAGTCCTCAAACAGCACATGATGCAAAGAAAAAAAGAGGCGCAATGAGGTAGCTGTGTGACTGTTAGGGTCTCCTGCTCTGTGCTGCCATGTCGTCATGGCAACCGGGAGACAAGTGCTAGCGGAGTAACCTGAGCGTAGCTGATACTCCGGTTCGGGTCTTTTGCTGTGCAGTGGTTACAGGCTCTGTGCACGGCAGGGGATCCGGTGCTGGTTTTTGTGCTCAGTCTGTGAGGTCTGAGTGGGGCGTGGACAGCACCTGCTATATAAACCCTCTTCTCAGGTTAGGCAGATGCTGCTGAATCTTTGTTGGTTAGTCAGTTCCTGAAAGCTAGCTAGTACTGTGTAAACTTTGTATTTGTTTGTTGCTTACTGCAAATAGGCCTTGGGATTTGGTATTACACTCTACCAATCCAGACCTAGCAGTAAGACTGGAGTCAGTCGTTTAACCTGCTGGGGATCTTTTGCTACTCTGTGAACCTAGCAAGTTTGCGGCTGTATTCTCAGACTTGCCTGCCAAAATCCTTTCTCACTGTGCAAGGTGTTCAGGTGTCAGTTTAGTGGCAGTAAGCTGAACCAGTGCACTGCAAGTGAGGACTAGGATTGTGGAGACTCTCCTTGTGTCTATTATTCCATCTCTGACCAAGGAGTTTACTGCCACACCCGTTGGTAACCCTTTAGGGTTTTGCTGTTGCTCTTAGCAACAGCATTTCGGGTTCTCTACGTATTAAATCACAACATCTCGCTTCTTTCCATCTGAGCATTCCTAATACTAGGGAGACACCCAGTTTCTTAGCCTTTGGGCTTCTCTGTTCACTTTGTGTTTATTTTGTTACCCTATCACCTTCTGTGTATGTAATGTCATATTCCCCAGTCTGTCTGTGAGTTCATTTGTTTTGCATCCATCTCCGTTCAGACACCAGTAAATTCCTGCTGGCACTGGTGTGCATAACATATTCAGCAGCCTAATACTCCTGTTGAAATTTTGTGGGAATATGGAGCATACCCCTCAAAATACTTTGCAACAGGTGGTCGATCAGGTGCAGGTCCTGACTCGACAATTTAATGATTTGTCCATTAAAATGCACACCTCGCAGGCCGCTGGCGGAGCTCCCGCAGCAGCAGTACCTTCAGGGGTTAAGGAGCCGAAAGTAAATCTCCCGGATCGTTTTTCTGGAGATCGCTCGCAGTTCTTTTGTTTCAAGGAGAGCTGCAAGCTATATTTCCAGCTTAGGCCTCAGTCTTCTGGGTCGGAGATTCAGCGGGTGGGCATAGTGATTTCCTTGCTACAAGGAGACCCACAGGTCTGGGCATATGGGTTGCAGCCTGACTGTCCGTCGCTTAAAAGTGTTGATGCTTTTTTTACGGCACTGGGCATGTTGTATGATGACCCTGACAAGACGGCCTCAGCCGAGGCTCAGATTTCGATCCTTAAGCAAGGGCGAAGGCCAGTTGAGGTTTATTGTACGGAGTTTCGGAGGTTGGCCCATGATACCCAGTGGAATGACCCAGCCCTGAGACACCAGTACCGAAGAGGTCTTTCTAACCAGTTAAAAGACCAACTGGTACAATATCCCTTGCCTGATAGCTTGGATCAGCTCATGCAGTTATCCATTCGGGTGGATAGACGGCTGAGAGAGCGCAGGCTTGAAAGGGAGACCGAGGTTTCCTTCTTTCCCAAGGGAACCTTAGACTCTGAGGAATTTTCCGAGGAGCCTATGCAGATTGGGGCTACCCGCCTCTCCTCGCGTGAGAAGACGCGGAGGAGACAGCAGGGGTTATGTTTGTACTGTGGGAATAAAGGTCATGTGGTAGTATCATGCCCAGAAAAGCCAGAAAACTTCAGGGCCTGAGGGTGATGGGAAATATCCTGTCAGGCCAGAAGTCAGAATTTCCCAAGAAGACTTTTATCATTCCAGTGACCTTGAAGATCCTCGGTCAAACTGTCAAGACTGAGGCCTTTGTGGACAGTGGGGCCGACGGGGTTTTTATGGACCGCCAATTCGCCCTGAAACACTCTGTTCCCTTAGTACCCTTGGCATTGGAAATTGAGATTTGTGGGTTAAACGGGGAACCATTATCCCAGGGTAAAATTACCTCTTGCACTAGCCAGATTTCTTTGTTTATTGGAGCCACACACTCTGAAAAATTGTCCTTTTATGTGACTGTCTGTACTTTTGCCCCATTGGTGTTGGGGTTACCCTGGTTAAGGGCCCACAATCCTCAATTTGACTGGGTCTCTGGGGAGATTCTTAGTTGGGGTACTGATTGTTTCAGGAGTTGCTTGAGCCTTCCAGTCAGGCTTTCACAGCTAAGTTTGCCAGGATTGCCAGGATGTTATGTAGATTTTGCGGACGTGTTCTCCAAAAGAGTTGCAGAGGTACTACCTCCCCATCGCCCCTATGACTGTGCCATTAATTTGTTGCCGAATGCTAAGCTTCCCAAGAGCAGGTTGTACTCCCTGTCACGTCCTGAGACTCAGGCTATGGCAGAGTACATTCCGGAGAACTTGGCTAAGGGATTTATCAGACCTTCACAGTCTCCAGTTGGGTCGGGGTTCTTCTTCGTGGGTAAAAAAGACGGTTCGTTGCGACCCTGCATCGACTTCAGGGAATTGAACCGTATCACGATTAAAAACTCATACCCACTGCCTCTCATTTCGGTCTTGTTTGACCAGCTTCGTACTGCCACCATTTTTTCTAAGATTGACCTACGCGGTGCGTACAATCTAATCCGAATAAGAGAGGGGGATGAATGGAAGACTGCCTTTAATACCCACTCAGGGCATTATGAATATTTGGTGATGCCTTTTGGGCTCTGTAATGCCCCGGCAGTCTTCCAGGACTTCATGAACGATGTGCTCAGGGAATATTTGGATAGATTCTTAGTTGTATACTTAGATGACATCCTAATCTTCTCCCATTCCCTGGAGGAACATCGGAAGCATGTACGCTTAGTCCTCCAGAAACTCAGAGACCACCGGCTTGGGGCAAAGCTGGAGAAGTGCGAATTTGAAGTTCAGCAAATCGCATTTCTAGGATATATTATCTCCCCAGAAGGTTTCCAAATGGAGGGTTCCAAGGTACAGGCAGTCCTGGATTGGGTGCAGCCCACTAGTTTGAAGGCGCTTCAGCGTTTTCTGGGCTTTGCGAATTTTTATAGACGATTTATCGCTGGATTTTCGTCTATAGTGGCGCCCTTGGTGGCCCTCACTAAGAAAGGGGCGGATGTTGCTCACTGGTCTTGTGAGGCCAAAGCGGCTTTTGCCCGTCTCAAAAGGGCATTTGTCTCGGCCAAGGTGCTGCGACACCCAGATCCAGAGCGTCCTTTTGTGGTGGAGGTGGATGCCTCTGAGATGGGTATTGGGGCAGTGCTCTCTCAGATGGGGGTGTCTGATAATCGCCTTTATCCCTGTGCTTACTTTTCCCGTAAATTTTCGCCTGCCGAGATGAATTATTATGTGGGTAACCGGGAATTGTTGGCTATTAAGGATGCACTCGAGGAGTGGAGACACTGGCTTGAGGGGGCTAAGTTTGTGGTCTCAATTCTCACCGACCATAAGAATTTGGCATATTTTGAGTCAGCGAAGCGCCTCAATGCCAGGCAGGCACGATGGGCTTTGTTTTTTGCTCGCTTTAATTTTTTGATAACATATCGCCCTGGGTCAAAAAACATCAAGGCTGATGCGCTCTCGCGGAGTTTTGCTCCAATCCAGGAGACCACCGGGGAGCCATTGCCCATTGTATCCCCATCATGTATTAAAGTGGGCATTACCCAGGACCTCTTGTCATTAGTCCTTAGAGCACAGGAGCAGGCTCCTCCAGACCTTCCGGTAGGTCTTTTGTTTGTGCCTCCTAGGTTAAGACAGCGAGTGTTCCTGGAATTCCATGCCAAGAAGTCGGCAGGTCACCCGGGTATTGCCAGAACTCGGGAGTTGCTATCTAGGGCAGTGTGGTGGCCCTCGGTGGCTAGGGATGTGGATCAGTGGGTTCGGGCATGTGACATCTGTGCCCGAAATAAGACTCCTAGAGGGGTTCCTGTTGGCCCATTACATCCACTCTCTATTCCATCTAAGCCATGGACCCACATTTCAATGGATTTTGTGGTGGACTTGCCCAAATCCTCGGGGATGACAGCCATCTGGGTTGTCGTTGACAGGTTTTCGAAGATGGCGCACTTCGTTCCATTGGTTGGGCTGCCATCGGCCAGACGCCTGTCTGAATTATTTATGCTGCATGTTGTGCGCCTCCACGGGTTGCCACTTGATGTGGTCTCTGACCGCGGATCCCAGTTTGTGGCCAAATTCTGGAGGGCATTTTGTTCCGATCTCCAGATTTCTGTCAGCTTGTCGTCAGGCTACCATCCGCAGTCTAATGGGCAGACTGAAAGGGTGAACCAGTCCTTGGAGCAGTTCCTCAGGTGTTATGTCTCCAAGTGTCAGACTGACAGGGTTGCTCATCTGTTTATGGCGGAGTTTGCCTATAACAACGCGGCTCACTCTGCTACAGGGATCTCTCCCTTCCTTTGTGTGTATGGGCATCATCCTAAGGCCAATTCTTTTGACCCCCTGGACTCCACGCCTGGTGGTTCCTCTGTGGTTTCGGTCCTTAGAGGTATTTGGAGGAAAGTGAAGAAAGCCCTTGTGTCTGTGTCATTAGTGACCAAAAGGGTTTTTGATAAGCGGAAAAGACCCTGCAGCTTCAAATTAGGAGACTTCGTCTGGTTGTCTACCAAGAATTTGAAGTTGAGACAGCCATATCATAAGTTAGGCCCCCGGTTCATCGGTCCTTATAAGATCACTAGGGTTATCAATCCGGTGGCATTTCAGTTAGATCTACCCCGTTCTTTGGGTATCAATAAAACATTTCATTGTTCCCTTTTAAAACGGGCGATTAGTAATCCTTCTTCCAATGGAAGACCTTCCCCTCTTCTGATACGTGGCCAGAGGGAGTTTGTTGTTGAAAGGATTCTTGACTCCAAGATGGTTCGGGGTCGGCTGTCATTTTTGGTGCACTGGAAGGGGTATGGCCCGGAGGAGCGGTCGTGGGTGCGCAGTTGTGATCTTCATGCCCCCAGACTGTTACGCTCTTTCTTCTCGCAGTTCCCCGATAAACCCGGTGGTAGGGGTTCTTTGACCCCTCGTCAGAGGGGAGGGTACTGTTAGGATCTCCTGCTCTGTGCTGCCACATCGTCATGGCAACCGGGAGACAAGTGCTAGCGGAGTAACCTGAGCTTAGCTGATACTCCGGTTCGGGTCTTTTGCTGTGCAGTGGTTACAGGCTCTGTGCATGGCAGGGGATCCGGTGCTGGTTTTTGTGCTCACAGTCTGTGAGGTCTGAGTGGGGCGTGGACAGCACCTGCTATATAAACCCTCTTCTCAGGTTAGGCAGATGCTGCTGAATCTTTGTTGGTTAGTCAGTTCCTGAAAGCTAGCTAGTACTGTGTAAACTTTGTATTTGTTTGTTGCTTACTGCAAATAGGCCTTGGGATTTGGTATTACACTCTGCCAATCCAGACCTAGCAGTAAGACTGGAGTTAGTCGTTTAACCTGCTGGGGTTCTTTTGCTACTCTGTGAACCTAGCAAGTTTGCGGCTGTATTCTCAGACTTGCCTGCCAAAATCCTTTCTCACTTTGCAAGGTGTTCAGGTGTCAGTTTAGTGGCAGTAAGCTGAACCAGTGCACTGCAAGTGAGGACTAGGATTGTGGAGACTCTCCTTGTGTCTATTATTCCATCTCTGACCAAGGAGTTTACTGCCACACCCGTTGGTAACCCTTTAGGGTTTTGCTGTTGCCCTTAGCAACAGCATTTCGGGTTCTCTACGTATTAAATCACAACATCTCGCTTCTTTCCATCTGAGCATTCCTAATACTAGGGAGACACCCAGTTTCTTAGCCTTTGGGCTTCTCTGTTCATTTTGTGTTTATTTTGTTACCCTATCACCTTCTGTGTATGTAATGTCATATTCCCCAGTCTGTCTGTGAGTTCATTTGTTTTGCATCCCTCTCCGTTCAGACACCAGTACATTCCTGCTGGCACTGGTGTGCATAACAGTGACTAAGCTAAGCGACCCAAGTGGCCGACACAAACACCTGGCCCATCTAGGAGTGGCACTGCAGTGTCAGACAGGATGGCACTTCAAAAAAATAGTCCCCAAACAGCACATGATGCAAAGAAAAAAAGAGGCGCAATGAGGTAGCTGTGTGACTGTTAGGGTCTCCTGCTCTGTGCTGCCACGTCGTCATGGCAACCGGGAGACAAGTGCTAGCGGAGTAACCTGAGCGTAGCTGATACTCCGGTTCGGGTCTTTTGCTGTGCAGTGGTTACAGGCTCTGTGCACGGCAGGGGATCCGGTGCTGGTTTTTGTGCTCAGTCTGTGAGGTCTGAGTGGGGCGTGGACAGCACCTGCTATATAAACCCTCTTCTCAGGTTAGGCAGATGCTGCTGAATCTTTGTTGGTTAGTCAGTTCCTGAAAGCTAGCTAGTACTGTGTAAACTTTGTATTTGTTTGTTGCTTACTGCAAATAGGCCTTGGGATTTGGTATTACACTCTGCCAATCCAGACCTAGCAGTAAGACTGTAGTCAGTCGTTTAACCTGCTGGGGTTCTTTTGCTACTCTGTGAACCTAGCAAGTTTGCGGCTGTATTCTCAGACTTGCCTGCCAAAATCCTTTCTCACTGTGCAAGGTGTTCAGGTGTCAGTTTAGTGGCAGTAAGCTGAACCAGTGCACTGCAAGTTAGGACTAGGATTGTGGAGACTCTCCTTGTGTCTATTATTCCATCTCTGACCAAGGAGTTTACTGCCACACCCATTGGTAACCCTTTAAGGTTTTGCTGTTGCCCTTAGCAACAGCATTTCGGGTTCTCTACGTATTAAATCACAACATCTCGCTTCTTTCCATCTGAGCATTCCTAATACTAGGGAGACACCCAGTTTCTTAGCCTTTGGGCTTCTCTGTTCACTTTGTGTTTATTTTGTTACCCTATCACCTTCTGTGTATGTAATGTCATATTCCCCAGTCTGTCTGTGAGTTCATTTGTTTTGCATCCCTCTCCGTTCAGACACCAGTACATTCCTGCTGGCACTGGTGTGCATAACAGTGACTAAGCTAAGCGACCCAAGTGGCCGACACAAACACCTGGCCCATCTAGGAGTGGCACTGCAGTGTCAGACAGGATGGCACTTCAAAAAAATAGTCCCCAAACAGCACATGATGCAAAGAAAAAAAGAGGCGCAATGAGGTAGCTGTGTGACTAAGCTAAGCGACACAAGTGGCCGACACAAACACCTGGCCCATCTAGGAGTGGCACTGCAGTTTTCTAGCGAGAGGATGAGTGCTTCCATCCTCATGTGAATCTGAACCACTAGCCATGAACATAGGCCAGGGCCTCAGCCGTTCCTTGCCACTCCGTGCCGTAAATGGCATATTGGCAAGTTTACGCTTCTCATCAGACGCTTTCAATTTTGATTTTTGGGTCATTTTACTGAACTTTTGTTTTTTGGATTTTACATGCTCTCTACTATGACATTGCGCATCGGCCTTGGCAGACGACGTTGATGACATTTCATCGTCTCGGCCATGACTAGTGGCAGCAGCTTCAGCACGAGGTGGAAGTGGATTTTGATCTTTCCCTATTTTAACCTCCACATTTTTGTTCTCCATTTTTTAATGTGTGGAATTATATGCCAGTATCAATAGCAATGGCCTACTACTATATATACTGCGCACAACTGAAATGTACCACAGGTATGGATGGATAGTATACTTGACGACACAGAGGTAAGTAGAGCAGTGGCCTTCCGTACCATACTGCTATATATACTGGTGGTCACTGTCAGCAAACTGCAAAACTAAAATGCTCCACAGGTATAGAATCTAGATGGATAGTATACTTGATGACACAGAGGTAGATAGAGCAGTGGCCTTCCGTACCGTACTGCTATATATACTGGTGGTCACTGTCAGCAAACTGCAAAACTAAAATGCACCACAGGTATAGAATCTAGATGGATAGTATACTTGACGACACAGAGGTAGGTAGAGCAGTGGCCTTCCGTACCGTACTGCTATATATACTGGTGGTCACTGTCAGCAAAACTCTGCACTGTACTCCTCTTATATAATACTGCTGGTCCCCAGTGCCCACAATAAAGCAGTGTGAGCACAGATGTATGCAGCACACTGAGCACAGATATGGAGTGTTTTTCAGGCAGACAACGTATACTGGTGGTCACTGTCAGCAAAACTCTGCACTGTACTCCTCCTATATAATACAGCTGCTCCCCAGTCCCCACAATTAAGCAGTGTGAGCACAGATATATGCAGCACACTAAGCACAGATATGGAGTGTTTTTCAGGCAGACAACGTATACTGGTGGTCACTGTCAGGAAAACTCTGCACTGTACTCCTCCTATATAATACAGCTGCTCCCCAGTCCCCACAATTAAGCAATAAGCACAAATATTATTAATAAACGGAGAGGACGCCAGCCACGTCCTCTCCCTAACATTTCCAATGCACGAGTGAAAATGGCGGCGACGCGCGGCTGCTTATATAGAATCCGAATCTCGCGAGAATCCGACAGCGGGATGATGACGCTCGGGCGCGCTCGGGTTAACCGAGCCATACGGGAGAATCCGAGTATGCCTCGGACCCGTGTAAAATGGGTGAAGTTCGGGGGGGTTCGGTTTCCGAGGAACCGAACCCGCTCATCACTAATTCCAAGTTGATCGCTCGCTGGCTAGTTTTAGCAGCCGTGCAAACGCTATGCCGCCGCCCACTGAGGAGTGTATTTTAGCTTAGCAGAAGTGCGAGCGCATGTGCAGCCGAGCTCTGCTTTAACAGTTTGTGCAGTTTCTGTGTAGCTCTGAACCTACTCAGCGCTTGCGATCACTTCAGCCTATTCGTGTCCGGATTTGATGTCATACACCCGCCCAGCCAGCATTTTTTCAGACATGCCAGCATTTTTGCAAACACTCCCTGTCAGTTGACACCCAGAAACGCCTCCTTCCTGTCAGTCTTCTTGTAGCCGTCAGTGAAAACTTCGGTAGAACCTGTGCAAAACCACAAAGGACTTTGTACCCGTACGTCGCGTGTGCGCATTTAGGTACATATGCATGCGCAGAAATGCTGATTTTTAGCCTGATTGCTGCGCTGCGAACAATGGCAGCTAGCGATCTACTCGGAATGACCCCCCCATGTGCATTGTAGTGGGGCAGATATAACATCTGCAGAGAGAGTTAGATTTGGGTGGGGTGTGTTCAAACTGAAATATAAATTGCAGTGTAAAAATAAAGCAGCCAGTATTTACCCTGCACAGAAACAAAATAACCCACCCAGATCTAACTCTCTCTGCAAATGTTATATCTGCCCCACCTGCAGTGCACATGGGAGGTCACTCCGAGATGATCATAGCTGTGCTAAATTTAGCACAGCTACAATCATTCACACTGAAATGCGGGGGGACGCCCAACAAAGGGCTGTCCTGTCCCGCATGTCAGTCCGGCCCCCCCTCGCAGAAGTGTAAAGGCATTGCACAGCGGCGATGCCTTTGCACATCAAGAGTAGCTCCCGACCAGCGCAGCTTTAGCGTGCTGGCCGGGAGCTACTCATCGCTCCCCGTCCCGCAGCGGCTGCGTGTGACGTCACGCAGCCGCTGCGGCCCGCCCCCCGTTTGGTCCGGCCACGCCCACAAAACGGCTGTCTGGCATGCGCTGGTGCACTGCGGTGCCGGCGCATGTGCAGTTCTGACCCGATCGCACCGCTGCGATAAACTGCAGCGTGCGATCAGGTCAGAATGACCCCCCATGGTTTTGACCAACTGCTAACAAATTTGCTGCTGCGATCAACTCTGAATTACCCCCATAGTCTCTACCTGTATATTCATGCATGCTCTAGTTACCACTGTCTGCTAAATATCATTGTGCAGTCTCAGTTGCAACCTGTGTACAGTATGACTTAATAGTAAAGATGAGCGGGTTCGGTTTCTCTGAATCCGAACCCGCCGAACTTCAGCTTTTTTTACACGGGGCCGAGCAGGCTCGGATCCTCCCGCCTTGCTCGGTTAACCCGAGCGCGCCCGAACGTCATCATCCCGCTGTCGGATTCTCGCGAGGCTCGGATTCTATCGCGAGACTCGGATTCTATATAAGGAGCCGCGCGTCGCCGCCATTTTCACACGTGCATTGAGATTGATAGGGAGAGGACGTGGCTGGCGTCCTCTCCGTTTAGAGTGACTATAGTACTAGAGAGAGAGAGACACAAATTTTGGGGAGCATAATATAGGAGGAGTACTACTTGCTGCTGATAGTGTGACCAGTGGCAGTGACCAGTGCCACCAGTTTAATGAATCCGTTCTCTGCCTGAAAAAAAATGATACACAGTGTGACACAGTCACATACCATATCTGTGCTCAGCCCAGTGTGCTGCATCATATACTGTATATCATTATCTGACTGCTGAGTGCTCACTGCTCACACAGCTTAATTGTGGGGGAGACTGGGGAGCAGTTATAGCAGGAGTACATATTTTAAGTACAGTGCACACTTTTGCTGCCAGAATGCCACTGCCAGTGTGACTGACCAGTGACCACTGACCACCAGTATTGTGATTGTCTGCTGACAACCAGTATATTGTGATTGTCTGCCTGAAAAAGTTAAACACTCGTCGTGTGGTGTTTTTATAAACGCATTCTGCAGACAGTGTCCAGCAGGTCCGTCATTACATAATATATACCTGTCCGGCTGCAGTACTAGTGTGATATATATATATATTTTAATTTTATCTCATTATCATCCAGTTTATATTAGCAGCAGACACAGGGGGTCATTCCGAGTTGTTCGCTCGCAAGGCGATTTTAGCAGAGTTACACACGCTAAGCCTCCGCCTACTGGGAGTGAATCTTAGCTTCTTAAAATTGCGAACGATGTATTCGCAATATTGCGATTACAAACTACTTAGCAGTTTCAGAGTAGCTTCAGACTTACTCGGCATCTGCGATCAGTTCAGTGCTTATCGTTCCTGGTTTGACGTCACAAACACACCCAGCGTTCGGCCAGACACTCCCCCATTTCTCCAGCCACTCCCGCGTTTTTTCCGGAAACGGTAGCGTTTTTATCCACACGCCCATAAAACGCCGTGTTTCCGCCCAGTAACACCCATTTCCTGTCAATCACATTACGATCGCCGGAGCGAAGAAAAAGCCGTGAGTAAAAAAACTATCTTCATAGCAAAAATACTTGGCGCAGTCGCAGTGCGAACATTGCGCATGCGTACTAAGCAGAAAAACGCTGCGATGCGAAGAAAATTACCGAGCGAACGACTCGGAATGACCCCCACAGTACGGTAGTCCACGGCTGTAGCTACCTCTGTGTCGGCAGTCGCTCGTCCATCCATAATTGTATACCACCTACCCGTGGTTTATTTTTTTTTTCTATCTTCTTGATACTAGTAGCTTACTTTAGTAGTCTGCAGTGCTGACAGACAGTGTCCAGCAGGTCCGTCATTACATAATATATACCTGTCCGGCTGCAGTACTAGTGTGATATATATATATATATATATATATATATATATTTTTTAATTTTATCTCATTATCATCCAGTCTATATTAGCAGCAGACAAAGTACGGTAGTCCACGGCTGTAGCTACCTCTGTGTCGGCAGTCGCTCGTCCATCCATAATTGTATACCACCTACCCGTGGTTTATTTTTTTTTCTATCTTCTTGATACTAGTAGCTTACTTTAGGAGTCTGCAGTGCTGACAGACAGTGTCCAGCAGGTCCGTCATTACATAATATATACCTGTCCGGCTGCAGTACTAGTGTGATATATATATATATTTTAATTTTATCTCATTATCATCCAGTCTATATTAGCAGCAGACACAGTACGGTAGTCCACGGCTGTAGCTACCTCTGTGTCGGCAGTCGCTCGTCCATCCATAATTGTATACCACCTACCCGTGGTTTATTTATTTTTTCTATCTTCTTGATACTAGTAGCTTACTTTAGGAGTCTGCAGTGCTGAGTCTGACAGACAGTGTCCAGCAGGTCCGTCATTACATAATATATACCTGTCCGGCTGCAGTACTAGTGTGATATATATATATATATTTTAATTTTATCTCATTATCATCCAGTCTATATTAGCAGCAGACACAGTACGGTAGTCCACGGCTGTAGCTACCTCTGTGTCGGCAGTCGCTCGTCCATCCATAATTGTATACCACCTACCCGTGGTTTATTTTTTTTTCTATCTTCTTGATACTAGTAGCTTACTTTAGGAGTCTGCAGTGCTGACAGACAGTGTCCAGCAGGTCCGTCATTACATAATATATACCTGTCCGGCTGCAGTACTAGTGTGATATATATATATATATATTTTAATTTTATCTCATTATCATCCAGTCTATATTAGCAGCAGACACAGTACGGTAGTCCACGGCTGTAGCTACCTCTGTGTCGGCAGTCGCTCGTCCATCCATAATTGTATACCACATACCCGTGGTTTATTTTTTTTTTTCTATCTTCTTGATACTAGTAGCTTACTTTAGGAGTCTGCAGTGCTGACAGACAGTGTCCAGCAGGTCCGTCATTACATAATATATACCTGTCCGGCTGCAGTACTAGTGTGATATATATATATATTTTAATTTTATCTCATTATCATCCAGTCTATATTAGCAGCAGACACAGTACGGTAGTCCATGGCTGTAGCTACCTCTGTGTCGGCAGTCGCTCGTCCATCCATAATTGTATACCACCTACCCGTGGTTTATTTTTTTTTTCTATCTTCTTGATACTAGTAGCTTACTTTAGGAGTCTGCAGTGCTGACAGACAGTGTCCAGCAGGTCCATCATTACATAATATATACCTGTCCGGCTGCAGTACTAGTGTGATATATATATATATATTTAAATTTTATCTCATTATCATCCAGTCTATATTAGCAGCAGACACAGTACGGTAGTCCACGGCTGTAGCTACCTCTGTGTCGGCAGTCGCTCGTCCATCCATAAGTATACTAGTATCCATCCATCTCCATTGTTTACCTGAGGTGCCTTTTAGTTGTGCCTATTAAAATATGGAGAACAAAAATGTTGAGGTTCCAAAATTAGGGAAAGATCAAGATCGACTTCCACCTCGTGCTGAAGCTGCTGCCACTAGTCATGGCCGAGACGATGAAATGCCAGCAACGTCGTCTGCCAAGGCCGATGCCCAATGTCATAGTACAGAGCATGTAAAATCCAAAACACCAAATATCAGTAAAAAAAGGACTCAAAAATCTAAAATAAAATTGTCGGAGGAGAAGCGTAAACTTGCCAATATGCCATTTACCACACGGAGTGGCAAGGAACGGCTGAGGCCCTGGCCTATGTTCATGGCTAGTGGTTCAGCTTCACAGGAGGATGGAAGCACTCAGCCTCTCGCTAGAAAAATGAAAAGACTCAAGCTGGCAAAAGCACCGCAAAGAACTGTGCGTTCTTCGAAATCCCAAATCCACAAGGAGAGTCCAATTGTGTCGGTTGCGATGCCTGACCTTCCCAACACTGGACGTGAAGAGCATGCGCCTTCCACCATTTGCACGCCCCCTGCAAGTGCTGGAAGGAGCACCCGCAGTCCAGTTCCTGATAGTCAGATTGAAGATGTCAGTGTTGAAGTACACCAGGATGAGGAGGATATGGGTGTTGCTGGCGCTGGGGAGGAAATTGACAAGGAGGATTCTGATGGTGAGGTGGTTTGTTTAAGTCAGGCACCCGGGGAGACACCTATTGTCCGTGGGAGGAATATGGCCGTTGACATGCCTGGTGAAAATACCAAAAAAATCAGCTCTTCGGTGTGGAAGTATTTCAACAGAAATGCGGACAACATTTGTCAAGCCGTGTGTTGCCTTTGTCAAGCTGTAATAAGTAGGGGTAAGGACGTTAACCACCTCGGAACATCCTCCCTTATACGTCACCTGCAGCGCATTCATAATAAGTCAGTGACAAGTTCAAAAACTTTGGGCGACAGCGGAAGCAGTCCACTGACCAGTAAATCCCTTCCTCTTGTAACCAAGCTCACGCAAACCACCCCACCAACTCCCTCAGTGTCAATTTCCTCCTTCCCCAGGAATGCCAATAGTCCTGCAGGCCATGTCACTGGCAATTCTGACGAGTCCTCTCCTGCCTGGGATTCCTCCGATGCATCCTTGCGCGTAACGCCTACTGCTGCTGGCGCTGCTGTTGTTGCTGCTGGGAGTCGATGGTCATCCCAGAGGGGAAGTCGTAAGCCCACTTTTACTACTTCCACCAAGCAATTGACTGTCCAACAGTCCTTTGCGAGGAAGATGAAATATCACAGCAGTCATCCTGTTGCAAAGCGGATAACTGAGGCCTTGACAACTATGTTGGTGTTAGACGTGCGTCCGGTATCCGCCGTTAGTTCACAGGGAACTAGACAATTTCTTGAGGTAGTGTGCCCCCGTTACCAAATACCATCTAGGTTCCATTTCTCTAGGCAGGCGATACCGAGAATGTACACGGACGTCAGAAAAAGACTCACCAGTGTCCTAAAAAATGCAGTTGTACCCAATGTCCACTTAACCACGGACATGTGGACAAGTGGAGCAGGGCAGGGTCAGGACTATATGACTGTGACAGCCCACTGGGTAGATGTATGGACTCCCGCCGCAAGAACAGCAGCGGCGGCACCAGTAGCAGCATCTCGCAAACGCCAACTCTTTCCTAGGCAGGCTACGCTTTGTATCACCGGTTTCCAGAATACGCACACAGCTGAAAACCTCTTACGGCAACTGAGGAAGATCATCGCGGAATGGCTTACCCCAATTGGACTCTCCTGTGGATTTGTGGCATCGGACAACGCCAGCAATATTGTGTGTGCATTAAATATGGGCAAATTCCAGCACGTCCCATGTTTTGCACATACCTTGAATTTGGTGGTGCAGAATTTTTAAAAAAACGACAGGGGCGTGCAAGAGATGCTGTCGGTGGCCAGAAGAATTGCGGGACACTTTCGGCGTACAGGCACCACGTACAGAAGACTGAAGCAACACCAAAAACGCCTGAACCTGCCCTGCCATCATCTGAAGCAAGAAGTGGTAACGAGGTGGAATTCAACCCTATATATGCTTCAGAGGTTGGAGGAGCAGCAAAAGGCCATTCAAGCCTATACAATTCAGCACGATATAGGAGGTGGAATGCACCTGTCTCAAGCGCAGTGGAGAATGATTTCAACGTTGTGCAAGGTTCTGCTGCCCTTTGAACTTGCCACACGTGAAGTCAGTTCAGACACTGCCAGCCTGAGTCAGGTCATTCCCCTCATCAGGCTTTTGCAGAAGAAGCTGGAGACATTGAAGGAGGAGCTAACACGGAGCGATTCCGCTAGGCATGTGGGACTTGTGGATGGAGCCCTTAATTCGCTTAACAAGGATTCACGGGTGGTCAATCTGTTGAAATCAGAGCACTACATTTTGGCCACCGTGCTCGATCCTAGATTTAAAACCTACCTTGGATCTCTCTTTCCGGCAGACACAAGTCTGCTGGGGTTCAAAGACCTGCTGGTGAGAAAATTGTCAAGTCAAGCGGAACGCGACCTGTCAACATCTCCTCCTTCACATTCTCCCGCAACTGGGGGTGCGAGGAAAAGGCTCAGAATTCCGAGCCCACCCGCTGGCGGTGATGCAGGGCAGTCTGGAGCGACTGCTGATGCCGACATCTGGTCCGGACTGAAGGACCTGACAACGATTACGGACATGTCGTCTACTGTCACTGCATATGATTCTCTCCCCATTGAAAGAATGGTGGAGGATTATATGAGTGACCGCATCCAAGTAGGCACGTCAGACAGTCCGTACTTATACTGGCAGGAAAAAGAGGCAATTTGGAGGCCCTTGCACAAACTGGCTTTATTCTACCTAAGTTGCCCTCCCACAAGTCTGTACTCCGAAAGAGTGTTTAGTGCCGCCGCTCACCTTGTCAGCAATCGGCGTATGAGGTTACTTCCAGAAAATGTGGAGAAGATGATGTTCATTAAAATGAATTATAATCAATTCCTCCGTGGAGACATTGACCAGCAGCAATTGCCTCCACAAAGTACACAGGGAGCTGAGATGGTGGATTCCAGTGGGGACAAATTGATAATCTGTGAGGAGGGGGATGTACACGGTGATATATCGGAGGATGATGATGAGGTGGACATCTTGCCTCTGTAGAGCCAGTTTGTGCAAGGAGAGATTAATTGCTTCTTTTTTGGTGGGGGTCCAAACCAACCCGTCATTTCAGTCACAGTCGTGTGGCAGACCCTGTCACTGAAATGATGGGTTGGTTAAAGTGTGCATGTCCTGTTTATACAACATAAGGGTGGGTGGGAGGGCCCAAGGACAATTCCATCTTGCACCTCTTTTTTCTTTAATTTTTCTTTGCGTCATGTGCTGTTTGGGGAGTATTTTTTGGAAGGGCCATCCTGCGTGACACTGCAGTGCCACTCCTAGATGGGCCAGGTGTTTGTGTCGGCCACTAGGGTCGCTTATCTTACTCACACAGCTACCTCATTGCGCCTCTTTTTTTCTTTGCGTCATGTGCTGTTTGGGGAGATTTTTTTATGGAAGGGCCATCCTGCGTGACACTGCAGTGCCACTCCTAGATGGGCCAGGTGTTTGTGTCGGCCACTAGGGTCGCTTAGCTTACTCACACAGCTACCTCATTGCGCCTCTTTTTTTCTTTGCGTCATGTGCTGTTTGGGGAGTGTTTTTTGGAAGGGCCATCCTGCGTGACACTGCAGTGCCACTCCTAGATGGGCCAGGTGTTTGTGTCGGCCACTAGGGTCGCTTATCTTACTCACACAGCTACCTCATTGCGCCTCTTTTTTTCTTTGCGTCATGTGCTGTTTGGGGAGTGTTTTTTGGAAGGGCCATCCTGCGTGACACTGCAGTGCCACTCCTAGATGGGCCAGGTGTTTGTGTCGGCCACTAGGGTCGCTTATCTTACTCACACAGCTACCTCATTGCGCCTCTTTTTTTCTTTGCGTCATGTGCTGTTTGGGGAGTGTTTTTTGGAAGGGCCATCCTGCGTGACACTGCAGTGCCACTCCTAGATGGGCCAGGTGTTTGTGTCGGCCACCAGGGTCGCTTATCTTACTCACACAGCTACCTCATTGCGCCTCTTTTTTTCTTTGCGTCATGTGCTGTTTGGGGAGTGTTTTTTGGAAGGGCCATCCTGCGTGACACTGCAGTGCCACTCCTAGATGGGCTAGGTGTTTGTGTCGGCCACTAGGGTCGCTTATCTTACTCACACAGCTACCTCATTGCGCCTCTTTTTTTCTTTGCATCATGTGCTGTTTGGGGAGTGTTTTTTGGAAGGGCCATCCTGCGTGACACTGCAGTGCCACTCCTAGATGGGCCAGGTGTTTGTGTCGGCCACTAGGGTCGCTTAGCTTACTCACACAGCTACCTCATTGCGCCTCTTTTTTTCTTTGCGTCATGTGCTGTTTGGGGATTGTTTTTTGGAAGGGCCATCCTGCGTGACACTGCAGTGACACTCCTAGATGGGCCAGGTGTTTGTGTCGGCCACTAGGGTCGCTTAGCTTAGTCATCCAGCGACCTCGGTGCAAATTTTAGGACTAAAAATAATATTGTGAGGTGTGAGGTATTCAGAATAGACTGAAAATGAGTGGAAATTATGGTTTTTGAGGTTAATAATACTTTGGGATCAAAATGACCCCCAAATTCTATGATTTAAGCTGTTTTTTAGTGTTTTTTGGAAAAAAAACACCCGAATCCAAAACACACCCGAATCCGACAAAAAAAATTCGGTGAGGTTTTGCCAAAACGCGGTCGAACCCAAAACACGGCCGCGGAACCGAACCCAAAACCAAAACACAAAACCCGAAAAATTTCAAGTGCACATCTCTACTTAATAGTTCAAGCTACAGACTGGTTATACTGTATCATCATCCAGTACCAGTCTCAACCTGCAGACTTCCAGTGTCCTTTATCAAACATCATCTGCAGAGAGTGAATATTGCTTGTGTGTATTAACTGTCTATGGGGATAATTCAGACCTGATCGCTGCTGTGCATTTCCGCACATCGGGCGATCAGTCATAAACTGCGCATGCACCACAATGCGCAGGCGCATCGCACGCGTACAAAGGGGATCACCACTCAGCGATGGGTTTATGCGATGGATCCGTTCACACAGGTGATCGCAAGGAGATTGACAGGAAGAAGGCATTTGTGGGTGTCAACAGACCGTTTTTTAGGGAGTGTTTGGAAAAACACAGGCGTGCCCATGCGTTTGCAGGGAGGGTTCCTGACGTCAATTCTGGTCCCGGACAGGCTGAAGTGATCGCAGTGGCTGAGTAAATCCTGGCCTGCACAGAGACTGCACAAAATCTGTTTGTACAGCTCTGCTACACATGTGATCGCACACTTGCACAGCTAAAATACACTCCCCCTGTAGGCGGTAACTATCCGTTCGCAGGGCTGCAAAAATCGCTTGCTAGCGATCAGGTCTGAATTAGGCGCTATGGTGGTCATTTCGAGTTGTTCGCTCGCTAGCTGTTTTTAGCAGCCGTGCAAACGCTATGCTGCCTCCCACTGGGAGTGTATTCTTTTCTTAGCAGAAGTGCGAACGAAAGGATCGCAGAGCGGCTACAATTTTTTTTGTGTGCAGTTTCAGAGTAGCTCAAAACCTACTCAGCGCTTGTGATCACTTCAGACTGTTCAGTTCCTGTTTTGATGTCACAAGTCAAACACGCCCTGCGTGCGCCCAGCCATGCCTGCGTTTTTTCTGCCATGCCTGAGTTTTTCCGAACACTCCCTGAAAACAGTCAGACTCAGTTGACACCCAGAAATGCCCACTTCATGTCAATCACTCTGCGGCCACCAGTGCGATTGAAGAGCTTCGCTAAACCCTGTGTGAAACTACATCGCTCGTTGTAATAGTACGTCACGCGTGCGCATTGCGCCGCATACGCATGTGCAGAAGTGCCATTTTTTTAGCCTCATCGATGCACAGCGAACGAATGCAGCTAGCGATAAACTCGGAATGACCACCTATATTCCTTCCCTATTGTGTCGCTGATTTATCACTTATTCACTCACTACAGTTTTTACCAGACCTGCCCAGTGGCCCTAGCCTGGAGCACAAAACAAATGACCTGACTGTTTACTTTATATGCCAGACTCAAAGCCCCTCAGTATTACCTTCTCCACCAAAGTACTCTCTCCACCATCTGTCCATCCATCTTTTTCTGCATGACCCCTATGAATCATCTGTGACTGTCTTATGTTGCTTACTTTAGTCATATCCATGGATTACTCAGATGAAGCAGCTGCAGGGTGGATTAGAGGTGGAGGAGCAGAGAGAGCCCTCCTGGCAGTGATGATTCCCAGGCATGTTACACTTCTGTATTTGTCCTGAGGAATCCCGTATAGGAGACAGGTTTTAGCAAGGGAAGGCCTGCATTTGGCCAATGGGCTGTAGTTTGGTTGGTTAATAGTTCATATTTTGATGAAAACATTTAAGATCACATACATCTAGAGGTTGAATTGTTAATCTATAACATGTTAAATACAGCCCTTATCTAGCTACTATGGCAAGTATACAGTATTATTAAGTATTAGTACATTATGGTGATATGCATTTGTATAGGAATATAGGCCCTCATTCCGAGTTGTTCGCTCGCAAGCTGCTTTTACTAAGCCGCCGCCTACTGGGTGTGAATCTTAGCTTCTTAAATTTGCGAACGAAAGATTCTCAAAATTGCGATTACACACCTCTTAGCAGTTTCAGAGTAGCTCCAGACTTACTCGGCATCTGCGATCAGTTCAGTGCTTGTCGTTCCTGGTTTGACGTCATAAACACACCCAGCGTTCGCTCAGACACTCCTCCGTTTCTCCAGCCACTCCCGCGTTTTTCCCAGAAACGGTAGCGTTTTTTCCCACACGCCCATAAAACGGCCTGTTTCCGCCCAGAAACACCCACTTCCTGTCAATCACACTCCGATCGCCTGAACGAAGAAAAAGCCGTGAGTAAAATACCTAACTGTATAGCAAATTTACTTGGCGCAGTCGCAGTGCGAACATTGCGCATGCGCACTAAGCGGAAAATCGCTGCGATGCGAAGAAATTTACCGAGCGAACAACTCGGAATGACCCCCATAATACTTAACTGAAAATGGTTGGGATAGGCAAATTGGGGGGTTTTAAAATGAAGAATTTCCCTGATAACCCGACAGATCACCAATCATCAATGACTGCTGATCGGCGGATCGGGGGAATGGGTTCCTGATGTATTGGGGCTTTTACACCAATATCTGTCCAGAGTCATCTGATATACAGTAATAAAAAATTACCACAAATTTTTTTTTCTAATGTTTGATTTCTTGCTCTTTTTCTGCCATGTGTTACTACAGTATATTTTTTTTATTGTTACTGTAGGATAAAGAGCCTCCCATAATTGCAGTTCTGGGATCTGGAGGTGGACTTCGTGCAATGGTTAGTCTTCTGGGTACTCTTAGTGAGCTAGCCAAAGAAGATCTATTAGATGTCATAACATACATTTGTGGTACCTCTGGATCAACCTGGTATGTATTTATCACCGTAGAGTCGTAACTATTGTAACTAGACATTTTAGCTCCTTGTATGACAGAAAGCACCTCCCCCCCTCCTTTCCATAATCTTGATATTAGTGTTATTCTGCCTCTCCCCCCCCCCCCCCACACCCACACACACTATATATACTGAACAGTATATATATTGTATAATGGGTACTTTAAATAAGGACTCGGTAGGAAGACTTCTGGTGAATACTAGTGTCTTTTTACTGGCAGCAGACACTAAAGAACAGCATGCCCAGACTTATGCCTGGAAATACAGATGCATACAGAAAATGAGTAATCGAACATAAAAGGTCCCAGCACTCCTCATGCTTAGCAGTCAGTCCGCTGCAGTGGCTTGAAGCCACAATCGGCCATACAGTACTTTCCCAGCATAGCCCTTGGTCCCTGGCACTACAATCACTTCCCTACTAACTGGCCTCTAGCATCAATGCGTGGAAGACTAGGTGAATGAGACTTTTAAACTCTTTCTCTGCTGCTGATTTCCTGCTGGCTCTGGGCGAACTGGAAAACCTAGAATTCCATATTTCCAGTTCTGCAGCCCAGAAAACCCAGAATTCCAAACATCTACTGTAGCTACATAATGTGCTGGTCTTGTTTTCCTCTCCCTTGGAGGAAGCTGATCCCACCAGATACATATATTGCAGAGCAGCAGGGCTCAGATCATCAGTAAATCAATTCTTGATTGCAATATATTTCCGATAGCAGTAGAACGCAGATCAAGAAATCAGTTGGACACAGATCATGTGCACCAAAGTTTCAGTATTTAATATATCATGACAAAAGTGCTACCTCTATTGGAAATATATAGCAGTGGGTCCAAGGTACATCATCAGGGTGTATGTCATCAGCATTAATAGTAACTGCTCTGTAGCCTGTCTATAATTGAACTATTGTATTAAAAGACTCATCACATTTCAAATTGCTTAAACATTAATCTGGATCCTTAACAGTCTTACTTGCTTTTCCTTTTCAATCTTTGTCTCTTCCCTGGGTTGGCTGGGCAGCTCCTTTTTGTAGCTGAGGTGGCTCTTCTTTTCTTGGGGATGCGACTAGCTGATATGACGCATCTCGTAATGTTAGAGAGGAAAAAGTGTTGGATGTATATCACTCATTCCACTAGGTTGCTCATGTCCCTGTCAGGTGGGTACCATTAAGGTTATGGGTCAGGGCAGTACCATGCTGCCCCAAGGGTATTGCACCCTGGGTAATGGCACCGGCTACACTGTGCTCACTACAGCCCCAATCTGACTGTAATGCCCTCTAATATTTATGTATGTTTATAGCAGGGACGTGCAGTCAGTGAGGCAGGGGTGGCAGTTCCTCCCCTGTCATTTATGATTAAAATAATACAAAGAAGATACTTGTAATTATCTTCTTTAACCTTTATAGTATTTTATTCATTTTTATTGTTTAAAAAAAAGTTTTAAATGTGTTTCGGAGGCACCTGTCTTGGTGCCTCCTGTTTTCAGTGTGAAGGGCTGGAAGTGGTGGGCGGGGCTAAGCATCGGGCAGTAAAATCCCATTAAAAAAGGCTTGTGAGCGGCACCTACTGGAAGTGCCTCTTTGACAGGGGCGTGCTTTCAGCCCATATGAAAGCATGCCCTGTCACTGAGGTTGATGTTAGTGAACAGTGGGCAGGGCCGGAGTGGTTACCCATCCCCAAACCACCTCCGTTCCCGGAGCCGGTTACCGCGAGCGCCCTGCCGAACTTATACCAATGCCAATTATATAAATGTAGCGACCAAGGGGGCAGTTGGCAGCCTGCCGCCCTACCCAGCCTGCAACTGCTGTGCGGGTACAGTATATGTGGCTGTATGGGTATATGTGGTTAGGTGTGTGTATATGTGATTGTGTATGTGTATATATGTGACTGTGGGTACATGATATGTGGGTGTGTGGGTGTATATGTGGTAGTATATGTGTGTATATGTGGCTGTGTAAGTACAGTATATGTGGCTGTGTGGTTATAGTGTGTGTGTGTGTGTGTGTGTGTGTGTGTGTGTGTGTGTGTGTGTGTGTGTGTGTGTGTGTAACAGCTGTAGTTATTCAAAGGTTTTCACTAAAATCTCATGCTGATGATCTG
Organism: Pseudophryne corroboree; assembly: GCF_028390025.1. Lineage (NCBI taxonomy): Eukaryota > Metazoa > Chordata > Amphibia > Anura > Myobatrachidae > Pseudophryne > Pseudophryne corroboree. The sequence goes on along the minus strand of NC_086444.1, from coordinate 428,250,740 downwards.
AGCTAATGTTGTTCTGTGCTTAGCTTTGGACTTGGTGTAGTGTAGGAACATCTCAGGGGACAGCTATGGTGTAATGTACAGCATTAGGATGGGTAACCACTAGCCTAACAAAACTACTACAGCTACAGACTGACAAGTGCCTTTCTCAAATAATGTATATCTGAGGGGTGTTATGCCTCAATAATCAGCACCCCCCCACACAGCAGTGGCTACAGCTCCTCTGCTTCTCATGGAATGCCCTTGATTACTTTCTGCCCCAGAGGAGGGGAGGAAGGGGCACCATTGTCTATTTCGGGCATCTGGTACAAACTTACTCCCCTGGACTATACCAAAGGAAAATTATTTGTAGCATGTAAAATACTAATAAAACAACAATATATTCTATATATGTGTAAATTCACAAAAATATTATCTGAAATAGCAACCACAGACACGAGAACAATATCCCATGGCAACACAACCTACATCATTTGAATCATGGAACACTAATTTAACATGATATGCAATCAATATTAAAGGTCAAGATTATTAGAGACAAATTGTGTTTGCGAATGTCACAAAATGCGCACAGCAGTGGTTCTAAAACTGTGTGCCGTGGCACCCTGGGGTGCCTCGGGGCACTTACAGGTGTGCCTTGATTTGGTGGTCCAGGACAAATTCAATTATTTAGGTCAATCTGATAGTCAACGCCAGTGCTTGTGGCTGCAAAACATAAAATTTGTGGATAAAGAGAAGCAAATCCTTTCCCTCGATACACAGTTGAACAAAAGGATGTCATAAAAACGCAATTTACTTTATTTATTTTTATTTTTTTTCAAAATGTAATAGTTAGACACTTTTAACCTAGGGGTGCCGTGAAAAAAATTCTGATACTCTATGGCGCCCTGATTCAAAAAAGTTTGGGAACCACTGGTGTACAGCAATCTAGCGAGACACTAAATTAAAAAAAAAAGAGTCCTTTTCCTCTCCCTTTTTCGTATTCCTGTGTTTATACTCTCAGGGGTGCACCTCCACTTGTGATATAAGTCATCTCATTCATTTTCAATGAGTTACTATTGGTGATAAACTGGATTTCTTATACTGTATATCCTGAATAGATATTTGTACTTATCTAACTTGTGCTCAGCTTCCCCACTTCCCCTTCCCTTTCCCTTTATACTTACATAAGCCAACACTCAAGTGTCTTTTTACCTTATCCTTCCAGGTGTATGGCCTCCCTGTATAATAATGACAAGTGGTCATCATGCATGGCAGAGATGGAAAGCCAGATGAGTGATTGTCTAATGAAATCTGCATGGGACAAGAACAAGGCATGGGAGAAGCTACAAGAGTCCATTTCTAGTGGCATATACTCACTGACTAATTTTTGGGCTTATGTGGTTGTCTATAAAGTCACTAATAAAGTAAGTACTGTGAACCCTATTCAGCATCAGTTGCAGTTTTGCTAAGTTAGCAAAACTGCAACTGCTTGCGATCACATGCTGGGGGCTGCCCAGAATGCTAATGGTCACCAGTGATGCAATCGCAATCCAAGGGTAGCCCCTGCCTGCGCAGGACAATCCTGGTTTTTATAACTCAGGATGCATTTATTGGTGCACAGAACACTACTGAATTAAGCAATACTATTTGGTGTTAGCACTGATAACATATACATGGTTGCAGGCAAAGGTAGCAAAGCATAACTTTATGGACGCAGGTCACATGGGTGTTCTGATATTTTCTTTTTTTACATTTAGATACAAGCTGTACTAAAAAGATATATAAATCATTAACTTACTTACTGTATCTTCATGAGTGTATGTAGACCAGTAATTTTTTAATGGAAAAATAGGTTCAGGAATTACAGGTCTAGGGGTGGAGCTATTAAAAAAAGATATAGATAGATAGATAGATAGATAGATAGATAGATAGATAGATAGATAGATAGATAGATAGATAGATAGATAGATAGATAGATAGATAGATAGATTTTAGAAAAGAAGACACTCAAAATGGACTTAAAAATAAAACTCATGTTACATTTTGCCCCAGGATAGGTTCAGGGACCCAGTCCCTAATTATGTCATATCATGCTTGCCTACTCTTCCAGAACAGCCAGGGGGCTCCCGAAAATCAGGTGGTGCTCCCGGCCTCCCGGAAGAGTGGGCAAGACTCCAGGCCAGTGCCACCTGCAGCCTGCTGCTGCCCACCGTGCTAGCACACATTCCCACCAGCAGATGTTGCAGTCCAGGAGTCTGATGACGCGAATCACGTCAACATGGTCCTGCCAGGTGCCTTGCAATGCCGGTAACCGACAGCATTATGCAGAGAGAGCGGGACCATGATGACGTCTCCATGCTCTCATGCTCCCAGCTCCGTCCCCTTTAGGCATCACATTGCACCTCACGCCCACTACCGCCCACACCATTGTTCTGACCTGGCTGCCCCCTTCACGAATGTCGGCATGTATGTGTCATACTCATATTTAATGAGAGGTTCAGCACTGCATATATCAACTTATTGATCTGTTTTGCAGAACATTTCATGCTTAGATTGTAGCAAAATACTCCAAGTAGTTAATTAGACATCTTAGTCTATAATCTCCTGTAAGTCAATGTGTTCCACTTGCTTTCTCTGACACAGGGATATTAATGTGCAGACTACATAATAGGCCCACTTAGCATTAGGATTAAAGGGGGTGTCCACTTTTCAATTTGTTTTGATTGCCTTCACCAACATTATTACTAGGAAAGACCAACTTTCAGTTGTCAGTGGAGGAAATAGTCATCATATTTAAAAGTTTACATACTTAGGAAATTTGCAGTGTTCAAAGCAACTACTCTACTAACATAGCACTTATAACAGTCTACCTAGCACATGATCATAAACTCTCATTTTACCTTATCCAGTTATATGAGACAACTCTGTCAGATCAACGTGCAGCATGTGAAAGTGGGGAAAATCCTTATCCGGTCTACTCTGCTGTGGAAAAGAGGCATTTAAATAAAAATGAGCCAGGTGAGGTTATGAATGACTTTTGCAATTGGGGGAGACCATAAAGTAAAAATGATTTGTTACAATAAACAACATTGAGAGCATGGACATACCCACCTTTTTTGTGTAAAATATGTACCGCTCATCACCAGGCCAATACTATCCCTACAGTGAAGCATGGTGGTGGCAGCATCATGCTGTGGGGATGTTTTTCAGCGGCAGGAACTGGGAGACTAGTGAGGATAGAGGGAAAGATGAATGCAGCAATGTACAGAGACCTCCTGGATGAAAACCTGTTCCAGAGCGCTCTTGACCTTAGACTGGGGCGATGATTCATCTTTCAGCAGGACAACAACCCTAAGCATGTCCTTGAGTGGCCCAGCCAGAGCCCAGACTTGAATCCGATTGAACATCTCTGGAAAGATCTGAAAATGGCTGTGCACCGACGCTTCACATCCAACCCGATGAAGCTTGAGAGGTGCTGCAAAGAGGAATGGGCGAAACTGCCCAAAGATAGGTGTGCCAAGCTTATGACATCATCTTCAAAAAGACTTGAGGCTGTAATTGCTGCCAAAGGTGCATCAACAAAGTATTGAGCAAAGGCTGTGAATACTTATGTATATGGGATTTCTTAATTTTTTATTTTTAATAGATTTGCAAAAATCTCAAAAAAAACTTTTTTCACTTTGTTATTATGGGGTATTGTGTGTAGAATTTGGAGGAAATTTTTTTATTTATTCCATTTTGGAATAAGGCTGTAACATAACAAAATGTGGAAAAAGTGAAGCGCTGTGAATACTTTCTGGATGCCCTGTAGATGGATGGATGGATAGATAGATAGATAGATAGATAGATAGATAGATAGATAGATAGATAGATAGATAGATAGATAGATAGATAGATAGATATAGATATATACACCCATAGACATGCATTCCTAAATAGTTAGTATGCTGTAATGGTTAGTATTACTGCCTCACAGCACTGAGGTCATGGGTTCGATCACCACCATGGTTCTAACTGTGTGGAGTTTGTATATTCTCCCCGTACTTGCGTGGGTTTCCTCCAGGTACTTCTCCCACAATCCAAAAATATACTGGTAGGTTAATTGGATCCCAACAAAAATTAACACTAGTGTGAATGTGTATGTGTGTACATGTTATAGGGAATATAGGGGGTCATTCCGAGTTGATCGCTCGCTAGCTGTTTTTAGCAGCCGTGCAAATGCATAGTCGCCACCCACAGGGTAGTGTATTTTCACTTTGCAAGTGTGCGAACGCCTGTGCAGCCGAGCTCTGCAAAAACATTTTGTGCAGTTTCTGAGTAGCTCTGAACTTACTCAGCCCTTGCAATCACTTCAGCCTGTCTGGTCCCGGAATTGACGTCAGACACCCGCCCTACAAACGCTTGGAAACGCCTGCATTTTTTCAAACACTCCCAAAAAATGGTCAGTTAACACCCATAAACACATTCTTTCTGTCAATCTCCTTGCGTTCGGCTGTGCAAATGGATTCTTTGTTAAAAACCATCGCACAGCAATGATCCGCTTTGTACCTGTACGACTTGCCTGCGCATTGCGGTGCACACGCATGCGCAGTAGTGACCTGATCACTGTGCTGCAAAAAAACGGCAGCGTGCGATCAGGTCGGAATGACCCCCATAGACTGTAAGCTCCATTGGGGCAGGGACTGGTGTGAATGGCCAAATATTCTCTCTGTAAAGCGCTGCGGAATATGTGTGCGCTATATATAAATAACTGGTAATAATAACTGGTAATATCTGTGTTACCACTGTAATTGGATGTAATGTTCTTATTACAGGAGCCTGGTTTGAATTCACACCACACCTGGCTGGATTTCCTGCATACAAATCATTTGTAAATACTGAGCTCCTCGGCAGCCAATTTAAAGGAGGGGAGTTATTGAAGAATTACCCTGAGAAGGACCTATGTTACTTACAAGGTAAGCTGAGTTATATGGGTCTGTTTACTAATAATGTTGTAATATGGTAATGCATAATGATATCTACTCCGAGGGCGCACTCTGCTCTTCACCTAAAACCCATTTTACATGCCAACTGAGACATATTTGAAACTTATAAAGCCTTAAGGGAGCTGGGCTACAGAGGATATGTGTGTGTGTGTGTGTGTGTGTGTGTGTGTGTGTGTGTGTGTGTGTGTGTGTGTGTGTGTGGGGGGGGGGGGGGAGGGGATAAGGACATGTGAGGAAGAAATATTCCCTCCCTCTTTGAGGCTAAATCGGTAACTGTCTCTTTGGACTTTCTTTGCTTTCTAATAGATCAACACAAAGGGGAAAATGTACTGGTCTTGGAGTGTGAATAACTTGGAGAGTGATAATGAGTAATGAGCATTACTGTGTTGGCATAATGTGTAATGGGCATTACGATGTGTGGCATATTGTGTAATGGGCATTATGGTGTGTAGAATAATGTCTAATGGGCGTTACGGTGTATGGAATAATGTTATGTGCATTACGGTCTAAGGGGTGGGAAGCCATTTTTAACAGTTCGTACTGGGAGCCAAATTGCCTATAAACTGCCCTGTTTGTGTTACCAAAATGCTATGGGGGGAAGGACGGCGCCAAAAAACTTTTTTGGCAGGGGGGTGCAAAATTTATAGTTATGCCATTGACTGACAAAGAGAAAAGGGGTGAGGAAAAGAGGCGGACAAAGAGTGATACAGAGAGAACTGGGTCTGGCGGACCCCTGCAATGCCTGTCACAATAGCTTGCGACCTGGTGAATGATATGTCTTAAATACAAATATTACTGTATCAATTCAGTAACAATTTCAGACCACTAACATGGATCACTAAAGGAACACTACTGATTGTCAGATTGTGTTTGGTCTGTGTCCCCGGAGGGGGCGCTAGTGGGTCAGTGGAGGTAGGAGGAAAGAGACGAGGAGGTTGTATCACGTTCTTGCGCATGAGCGCAATGGTATTTTATTTAGCAGATAAGTTTAAACAGAAATGCAGCAGAAATAATAAATCAGATGAGAAAGTCAAACACTTGGAATGATAACAAATAGTCTATGGCAATGGATGATAGGTGACTTGAGAAATCATATCCGGAAATATAAAACAACAGTATGAATGTCAATGAAATGATTCTGGTTTGAAAACCAGAGCAGGGTTTTAAAACAGAGAACTAAGGCAGTAGATGGATATTGCAAACCTGAGCATAAGCAGGAGACCAACTCACAGTGCAGGTGATGAGGCACTGGCAGCAGCAAGCTGTGTCACAGGTGGAGGAATGAACACACCTGGAGTTTAGTCTTCAACTGCAGGCTGAAGCACACAAGGTGGTGATGAGTGTGAAGCCCAATGCAGGTTGCTGGTATTGCTGAGCCTTGAAGTTCCACGGGAGCAAGCAGAATCACCAGGAGTATAAGTTCTTAGCAGAGAACCAGGAACTCAGGAGAAACAGGAGCCGATCCTTTCATGCAGGTTGTCAGAATGACACAAAGTCCAGGATGCCTGTGAGGTGAAACTGTAGCCTCCTATATACCCCATGGTGTGCAGGGATTGGATGGAGGAAAGGACAGTGGGTGCGGCCACGCACCGGATTGGCCGCAGCATACTAGCTGATTGGAAACTGTCATGGCGGCGCCCACGCCGCGGCCCAGCGGGGACGCGGCGCGCACACGCCCGCTGGCTCAGGAGTGTTCCCAGGACCTTGATGATGTCCCATGGCAGGGGCATAGGCGACAGGTGACCGCAGGGAGCCAGGACGGAGTCCGCAGCGGCGGACGGATGCCAGTCTGGTAAGTCGATTCCTGACAGTACCCCCTCCTTTAGGGGTGGACACCGAACACCCACGTGGTTTGGAGGGATGAGTGCTGTGGAAGACACGGACCAACCTAGGAGCATGGACATCAGATGAATTCACCCAGCTTCTCTCCTCTGGGCCATAACCGAACCAATCGACCAGGTACTGGAGACGTCCATACCGGCAACGAGAGTCCAGAATCTTGTTGATCTCAAATTCCACGCCCCGCTGAGTTCGAACCTTGGGACCTGCTGGAAGAGTATTCTGAAAGCGGTTTAGGACTAGAGGTCTGAGGAGAGAAATGTGAAAGGCATTAGGAATACGAAGTGAAGGTGGTAATTTCAACTTGTAAGCCACTGGGTTGATGACACTCTCAATAGGGTATGGACCAATGAAGCGTGGTGCAAACTTCATGGATGGGACCCTGAGACGAAGGTTGCGGGTTGATAACCAAACCCTGTCCCCCGGTTTCAAATGGGGAACCGCACGTCTCTTGCGGTCGGCGTAGATCTTGTATCGACTGGAGGCTTTTTTGAGGGAAACATGAATTCTTTTCCAAATGGAGGAAAACTGGGTCAGAGCAGTAGTGGCAGCAGGAACATCCATGTGAGGGAGTTCTTGGAATTCAGGTACCCGGGGATGTTGCCCATAGACTGCAAAGAAAGGTGTCGTGTCTGTAGCAGTGTGGTAACGAAAGTTATGGGCAAACTCGGCCCATGGGAGCAGATTGAACCAATCATCCTGGGAGGATGTTACATATAGCCTTAGGAAAGTCTCAAGTTCTTGATTGACTCTCTCTGTCTGCCCGTTCGTCTGAGGATGGTATGATGACGAGAATTTCAATTTTATCTGCATGGCAGAACAGAGGGCCCTCCAAAACCTTGCTACAAACTGTACCCCCCGATCAGATATTATTTCGGAGGGTAAACCGTGTAAACGGAAGATCTCCTGTAGGAAGATCTGGGCAAGTTTCGGGGCTGAAGGGAGACCCTGGAGAGGAACGAAATGAGCCATCTTGGAAAATCTGTCCACTACAACCCAAATAGTGTTATGTCCCTGAGAAGGTGGAAGATCAGTGATAAAATCCATTGATAGGTGAGACCAAGGACGATTAGGGACAGATAAGGGTTGTAACTGACCTGCTGGAGACTGACGAGGAGTCTTGTGCTGCACACATTTAGGACAGGATGCCACGAAATCCTGGATGTCCACTTTCATCTTCGGCCACCAATATGACGCAGAAAGGAACTTGAATGTCTTCAGGACACCAGGATGACCAGTGAACTTGGATTGGTGGGCCCAAGCTAGCAACTTGGGACGGAGTTCTGGGGAAACAAAAGTCTTACCCGGAGGTGGAGCTGGAGAGACTTGAGAGGCAGCGAAAACCACGGGACTCAGGATGGAATGTGGCACAGAGTCAGATGTTCCCTCTTCTGATTCCATGGACCGGGATAATGCGTCGGCTTTCACATTCTGTGAACCTGGGCGGAAATGAAGCCTAAAATTAAAACGTGAGAAAAACATAGCCCACCTGGACTGGCGAGGGTTAAGGCACTGAGCTGCTTTTAGGTATAGCAGGTTTTTATGATCCGTGAAGATGTTAAACGGATGTTTAGCCCCTTCTAGGAGATATCTCCATTCCTCGAGAGCCAGTTTGATTGCCAGTAACTCTTGATCTCCCACGGAGTAGTTAGCTTCTGCGGGAAGAAACTTGCGAGAAAAGAATCCACAAGGGTGAACTTTCCCATCAGATCCCTTCTGGGAGAGAACAGCTCCAACCCCAACTGTAGAGGCATCTACCTCCAACTCGAACGGCCTGTTGACATCTGGCTGTGACAGCACTGGAGCAGACATAAAGGCTAGCTTGATCTTCCGGAAGGCTGCCAAGGCTTCTTCTGACCAGTTGGAATGATCTGCCCCTTTCCGAGTCAGGTTGGTAATAGGAGCGATGAGAGTGGAGAATCCTCGAATAAATTTTCTATAATAGTTGGCAAAACCCAGGAACCGCTGGATAGATTTGAGGGAGTTTGGAATGGACCAATTGGCAATGGCTTCCAATTTTGCCGGGTCCATCTGAAGATCCGATCCGGAAATTATATACCCCAGGAAGGGTATAGAGGGAACTTCGAAGGTACATTTAGATAATTTCCCGTAGAGACGGTTCTCACGAAGACGTCGGAGAACTTCACAGACTTGTAGGCGATGAGATGGAAGGTCTTGAGAAAAGATAAGAATATCATCTAAGTAAACAACAAGGTACTTATACAGGACATCACGAAAGATCTCGTTCACGAAGTGTTGGAATACCGCTGGAGCATTACTTAACCCAAATGGCATTACCAGGTATTCATAATGGCCATCTCGAGTGTTGAAGGCTGTCTTCCACTCGTCACCACTCCGGATTCTGATGAGATTATAGGCACCGCGGAGATCTAACTTGGTAAAGATGCGAGCCCCCTTAACTCTATCAAAAAGTTCGGTAATAAGTGGTAGAGGATAACTATTCTTGATGGTAATGTCATTGAGACCCCGATAGTCAATGCATGGACGTAGTCCACCATCCTTCTTTTTGACGAAGAAGAAACCTGCACCAGCGGGTGATGATGACGGACGGATGAATCCTTTCTGAAGATTCTCTCTGATGTAATTACTCATCGCCTCTGTTTCAGGAACAGACAAAGGGTAGGTGCGCCCCCTGGGTGGCTTCTTGCCAGGAAGGAGATCGATGGGACAATCCCATTCCCTATGGGGCGGCAGGATATCAGCAGCCTTTTCACAGAAGACGTCTGCGAAGTCTTGATAAGCTGCTGGGAGTGTTAGCTGTGACTTTACTTCGGTAGACTTGATGGGACACACTTGGGCTAAGCAGGAATGATGACAGTGTGAACTCCATGAGGTAAGCTGCAACGTTGTCCAGTCGAACTGTGGGTTATGTAGTTGAAGCCAAGGCATGCCCAAGACAATCTCCTGGGTGGCTTGAGGGATGACCAGGAACTTGATCACTTCCGAATGGAGAAATCCAACTCCCAGAACCACTGGGGTAGTTTGATGTGAAATGTTCCCTTTAGAGATTCTACTACCATCCACAGCAGTAATGTATACAGGATAAGAGAGTTCACAGGTAGACAAGCAAAATTTGTTTACCGCAGCTTGGGTGATAAAATTTCCTGCAGCACCGCAGTCCACTAATGCTGACGCAGACTGGAGCCCAACGGAAGTTTCTAGCGTCACTGGAAGAATGAGATCTTGTTGAGAAGGAGCTTGACTGAATGATCCTAACTTGACTCCTCCCTTACAAGTCAGGATCTGGCGTTTCCCGAACGCATCGTGCAGGAGTTAATTTGATGACCCGCAGCAGCACAGTATAGGCAAAGCCTCTCTCGTAATCTTCTTGCCCGCTCCTCAGGGGTTAGGCGGGACCTATTTACCTGCATAGGCTCGTCAGAAGAAGGAGGCTGAAACTGTACAGAAGGTATGAACCTTACTCTGCGAGGTTCACTCCGAGCGCGTTCATTATTGCGTTCGCGGATGCGAGAGTCCAGCTTTATACACAGGGAGATCAAGTCAGACAGTTGAACAGGGATGTCACGGGTTGCCAGTTCGTCCTTGATCCGATCCGAAAGTCCGTGCCAGAAGGTTGCTACCAGAGCTTGGTTGTTCCATTGGACTTCTGCAGCCAACGTCTGGAACTGGATGACATATTGTCCCATGCTTCGGTTACCTTGACGAAGTTGGATCAGGTCTGCCGAAGCTGATGTTGCACGACCAGGCTCGTCAAAGATCCGTCTAAAGGTTGACACGAAGTCTGAGTAGTTATTGATCAGAGGGTCAGCACGTTCCCACAGAGGAGACACCCAATTCAGAGCAGATCCAGAGAGTAAGGAAATGATGTAGGCAACCTTGGACCTTGGTGTAGGAAAGTTATGTGGCAATAACTCAAACTGTATTTCGCACTGATTAAGAAACCCGCGACATAATTTAGGACTGCCATCATATTTGCTCGGCACGGGCAGGTGCAGACGAGACACTGGAGCTGATGCAGCCGACATAGAAGAACTTACAGCACTGGCAGGTGCTGGGGTAACAGTAGGTGGGAGTACACTTGGCAGGGATTGCTGCAGTGTATCCAATCGGGAGGACATCCCTTGTAGAAAGTGAAGCATCTGCTGCTGCGCAACCTCTTGACCATCCAGACGGGAGACCAGATTTTGCAAGGCCTCTGACCCCACACTCCGTCCACCATCCGAGTCCATCGATCCTGGACTTACTGTCAGATTGTGTTTGGTCTGTGTCCCCGGAGGGGGCGCTAGTGGGTCAGTGGAGGTAGGAGGAAAGAGACGAGGAGGTTGTATCACGTTCTTGCGCATGAGCGCAATGGTATTTTATTTAGCAGATAAGTTTAAACAGAAATGCAGCAGAAATAATAAATCAGATGAGAAAGTCAAACACTTGGAATGATAACAAATAGTCTATGGCAATGGATGATAGGTGACTTGAGAAATCATATCCGGAAATATAAAACAACAGTATGAATGTCAATGAAATGATTCTGGTTTGAAAACCAGAGCAGGGTTTTAAAACAGAGAACTAAGGCAGTAGATGGATATTGCAAACCTGAGCATAAGCAGGAGACCAACTCACAGTGCAGGTGATGAGGCACTGGCAGCAGCAAGCTGTGTCACAGGTGGAGGAATGAACACACCTGGAGTTTAGTCTTCAACTGCAGGCTGAAGCACACAAGGTGGTGATGAGTGTGAAGCCCAATGCAGGTTGCTGGTATTGCTGAGCCTTGAAGTTCCACGGGAGCAAGCAGAATCACCAGGAGTATAAGTTCTTAGCAGAGAACCAGGAACTCAGGAGAAACAGGAGCCGATCCTTTCATGCAGGTTGTCAGAATGACACAAAGTCCAGGATGCCTGTGAGGTGAAACTGTAGCCTCCTATATACCCCATGGTGTGCAGGGATTGGATGGAGGAAAGGACAGTGGGTGCGGCCACGCACCGGATTGGCCGCAGCATACTAGCTGATTGGAAACTGTCATGGCGGCGCCCACGCCGCGGCCCAGCGGGGACGCGGCGCGCACACGCCCGCTGGCTCAGGAGTGTTCCCAGGACCTTGATGATGTCCCATGGCAGGGGCATAGGCGACAGGTGACCGCAGGGAGCCAGGACGGAGTCCGCAGCGGCGGACGGATGCCAGTCTGGTAAGTCGATTCCTGACACTGATATCTTGGTGATCCGTAACTTAAAGAATTAAAGGCCAACCAATTACAACTCAGACTTACAGATAGAATGCTAGCTTTTCATCTTCATCTAAGTGAAGTTGCATTCAAGGTGAGTATATCTTATATCTGTTTCATAATTATAATTGAGAATGAGCCAGCCTGTTATCCATATACCAGTGGTAATTGCATTTTTCTTCTTTTTTTAGGATTATGGGGCAGTGCACCTTCAAGTGAGGATGTCATGCAGAAGGTCATCAAAAGTAAGTGTATGCACAATAGTACTGGTACTTATATGTAAAGAGTTTTGTGATAAAATAATCAAGATTTGATAACTTGAGCTATACCCATCACTAACCTCTTGCCAATCATCTTCTACTTACTGGCTTGTTTCCTACTGAAAGTTAACTGACTAGTTATGGGTAAAGATCTTCCGCACTGAAAATAGAGACAATGCAGGTGCACACTCTAAATACTAAGCACTACTAATCAAAATAATTATAATAAACTCTGCAAAATAACATGGTGTAAATGTGAGGTGTTTAGCATATTTCTGGCCTAAAATATGGGCCCACCAATAGTCCCTAACACTAAAGAGTTATCATGATTCGTGCCAGACACAGTGCTGCTTACCGGCATGCTGGTGTACTTTGCTGCGGAGGTCATGTGTGCTTCCATGCTGTCCCTACACAGTGATCCCAGCATGTCAAGGTTATTCCAGTTCCAGCTCTCCACAGTGCTCTACTCACTCTCCACTTTCCCAGCATTTAGGCCTATTTCCTCCGCTCAGAGTTCCCTCCAAAACACTTGCAATCAGCTGACCCCGGATTCCCCAACCACAGGCTCTGCAGCTGTCACCGACTCTGAACATCAATCCGCTGCTGATCTCTGCTTTACCAATCCCTGGCCTAGCAGTGGTCAACAGACCAGTTCCTCCTATCACTGTTCTCCAGGAGAGATATAAGGATTGCACAGACAGACTGCAGGTACACTGAACAATGTTGCTTCACAGAACTATATCCTGGGCTCCAGATTGTTGACTCATGTTCCTGCAGTATTGTTCCAAGTCTGATTCCTAGTGCTAATCTGGTTTAGCACTTTGTGCTTATTACTTCAGCCTGACTTCTGAACACCTGTTGTTCCCAGTGCAGCCATCAGTACCTGTCAGTCCCAGTTGGGCTGTGAGTATATTGTGTACCATTGGTTCCATCCCAAGAATTCAGTACCATAAATTCCAGTCTGATAATCCAGTACCATCAGTTCCAGTCTGATAATCCAATATCATTGGTTCCAGTCCAATAAGCATGTACCATGTTCCCAGTACCATTGACTCCAGCTCTCAATCTTGGTATCCAGAGTCACAGACATCAGTACAGGGAAACCCAAGCAGAGGGCCGTGACCTGCATGTTGGGCACAGAGAAACCCAAAACCCCTTGCAGAGTTTCTTTGGGAAGACCACTGGCATCTTAGACTCCGCGCCTCTGTCCTGGGTATCTACCAATTTCCAAGTACCAGCCTGTTACCTCATCTTCATGTACCAGCTGTCCACCTGCAAGCATTAGCCTCAGTTTTCCATACTCCTGCTCATACGCAAAAACTACTTAAGACCTCCAAGTTTCCAGCTTCCGATTCTACCACTGATCCACAAGTGTCACAACCGGGAACACAGAATACCACAGATCTGACAGGTGTCAGTTTTATGGATGAGTTTGAGGCACATGGTCCCCTGGGTTGGTGTGGCCTGGCTGCTTTGTGGCATCATATTGTAAAACTTAATCTAGCACTTTTAGCACCAAATTGGGTTTTTTGCTAATCTAACACTTTTAACACTTAAACATCTCACTAGTGTGATGCCTTGGGGTAGTTAGCTTGTGCTGGCCCGGGGGGTTCCGTGCCCTGGACTTGAACCTTAGGGTTAGAGACCCACCAGATGAGGTCACTTGGTCATGGTTGTTGGGCCCATAGATTTGACCAAAATTATGCTAAGCACCTGAAATTTACTTTGTTTTATAGCACAGTTTATTTGAATTATGATAAGCAGTGTTTAGTATTTAGAGTGTGTGCCTGCATTTTCTCTTTTTCTGTGTTGAAGTACTGTACAAGTCTCAGCATGGTAGTACCTCTCATTATGTTTAGAATTAGGGTGTGCTGTCCAAACCCCCTCACCCCCTATATGTAAAGGCCTTCCACAATTAATCTGAAACTGCTGCTAAAATAATTATTGTTACATCTCTGGCATCTCTGTTAGCTGCTCCTCTTACAAACTTACCCTCTTCACTGATGATGTCCTCCTTTCCCTCACCAACCCCCTGATTTCCCTTCCAAACCTATTTAAAGAGCTTTCCCTCTAGGGGCAATTATCCGGTTAAGTTGGAAGCCCTACCCTTCCACAGTCAACCCTAGATCTTCTCCATCTTAATTTCTTATTCAACTGGCGGTCAATATTCATTTAAATACTTGGTGTACATCTTACGAAATCTTATAATACTTTATACAAAGCAAACTACCCCCTCTGTTCAGGGTAATACAAGATCTGATTGGCAGACTTTATCTCTGGGGTTGGCCATATTGCTACAATTAAAATGAACGTTCTTCCCATACTTTTGTCACGTTTTCAGACTCTCCCTGTGGCAGTTCATTCCCGTGTCCTTTCCTCCCTCCAATTGCTGTATGGTAAATTCATCTGGGACAACCAGAGACGCAGAGACATCCTTTTTAAGAGCACTACAGGTGGAGGTCTTGGTCTCCCATCATTAGCTAAATACTACCAAGCCTCCATACTTAGCTGATCACCTGGCACTCCTGCAAAGGCACCAAACACTGGGTTGACCTTAAATCTGCACTCGCCAAGGTCCCCTCGATCTCAGACCTACCGTGGCTTCTTCGAATGCATAGGCCCCTCTTAACTTTATCAATCCCTTCAGTCACACTCACCCTTTCCGGTTGGGATTTTCTTGATTCCAAATTTGCCATTATTTAACCATCCCTCACCACTAACGCCTTTGTGGTTTCATCCTTCTCTCCCCCTGGTGACTCACCTCACACGGCCTATGCTTGGTTGGCAGCTGGTATTACCCAATTTCATCACGTCTTTGGTCAATTCGCACCACAATGTTTTTCAGAAATACGGGAGAAACATTCTCTTCCACAATCTTGTTTCTAGCAATATCTCCATATTCGTAATCTCATCACTTCATCTCTCTCATCTTTAAACTCCTTACGTAACCCCATGGCAATGGAACACCTCTGAATCTACATCTACAGGTCTTTGGACAGGGGCATTATCTCTCAAATGTATCACTCTATCCTAGTACATGATCCTCCATCTCTGGAGGTCCATTAACAACACTGAGAGTCAGACCTATGTACTTCTTTGGACGAAGACACATGAGAGACAATTTGCCTCAATATCTCAAAATGTTCTATTAGCGTACTCATCAAGGAAAAGTCCTAGAAGGTATATACTCACTGGTACCTTGTCCTGGAATGTTTACACCAAATGTACCCTGATGCTTCTAACCTCTGCTGGAGACACTGAGGTCAAGTAGGATCCTTCTTCCATATTTGGTGGACGTGCCCTAATATTATCCCCTTCCAGGGCCAGCTCCAGGCATGTTCCAACTACTACTACTCAGTGCGCGCTATGCGTGCTGTGCGGGGCTGGTGTCTGACATCAGATGCCAGTGCCGCACAATGCACATAGCGTGCACTGAGTTACGAGTACTTGTTTAGCTATAGTTTAGTGCACCCGCCCGCCGCCCACAGAGCACTCCCCCTCCCACCACAGCAGGTACTGTGGGGGCATTTATGTATTGGGCTTTGTGGGGGCATTTATGTATCTGGCACTGTGGGGGCATATCTGGCACTGTGGGGGCATTTATGTATCTGGCACTGTGGGGGCATTTATGTAGCTGGCACTGTGGGGGCATTTATGTATCGGACACTGTGGGGGCATTTATGTGTCTGGCACTGTGGGGGCATTTATGTATCTGGCACTGTGGGAGCATATCTGGCACTGTGAGGGCATTTATGTATCAGGCACTGTGGGGGCATATCTGGCACTGTGGAAGCATATCTGGCACTGTGGCGGCATTTATTTATCTGGCACTGTGGGGGCATTTATGTATCTGGCACTGTGGGAGCATATCTGGCACTGTGGGGGTATTTATGTATCAGGCACTGTGGGGGCATTTATGTATCGGGCACTGTAGGGGCATTTATGTGTCTGGCACTGTGGGGGCATTTATGTATCTGGCACTGTGGGGGCATTTATGTACCTGGCACTGCTGGGGGGGCATGTCATGTGTATCTGGCACTGCTGGGGGGCATATCATGTGTATCTGGCACTGCTGGGGGCATATCATGTGTATCTGGCACTGCTGGGGGGCATATCATGTGTATCTGGCACTGCTGGGAGGCATATGTGTAGCTGGCACTGCTGGGGGTCATATCATGTGTAGCTGGCACTGCTGGGGGCATGTCATGTCTATCTGGCACTGCTGGGGGGCATATCATGTCTATCTGGCACTGCTGTGGGGCATGTCATGTCTATCTTGCACTGCTGGGAGGCATGTCATGTCTATCTGGCATTGCACTACTGTAGACATTATGTGTATCTGGCACTATACTGGAGACATTATGTGTAAGGAACACTACTGTGGCTGTTATTTGTAAGGCTTCTAATTGTGGCCCTCATTCCGAGTTGTTCGCTTGCAAGCTGCTTTTAGCAGCATTGCACACGCTAAGCCGCCGCCTACTGGGAGTGAATCTTAGCTTATCAAAATTGCGAACGAAAGATTCGCAATATTGCGAAAAGACTTCTCTGTGCAGTTTCTGAGTAGCTCGAGACTTACTCTTCCAGTGCGATCAGTTCAGTGCTTGTCGTTCCTGGTTTGACGTCACAAACACACCCAGCGTTCGCCCAGACACTCCTCCGTTTCTCCGGCCACTCCTGCGTTTTTCCCAGAAACGGTAGCGTTTTTTCACACACTCCCATAAAACGGCCAGTTTCCGCCCAGAAACACCCACTTCCTGTCAATCACATTACGATCACCAGAACAAAGAAAAAACCTTGTAATGCCGTGAGTAAAATACCTAACTGCATAGCAAATTTACTTGGCGCAGTTGCACTGCGGACATTGCGCATGCGCATTAGCGACTAATCGCTCCGTTGCGAAAAAAAATAACGAGCGAACAACTCGGAATGACCACCAGTGTGCGTAGAGGAGGTGTGAAAATATATTTATTTATAGTTTGATAATATGAAATTGTGTGGCCACGCCCACTTTTTTTGGAGCTCGCGCGCATTTTACTTTGACAGTTTCTCGCTCAGGGTGCTAGTAGGCCTGGAGCCGGCCCTGTATCCTTCTGTTTGATGGTTCAATCTATGATCTCCTCAACTATCTCCCTTACAGATGAAGCCACACTAACCGTGGCTCCATCTGCGACTGAGTGCTCCTGGCAAAGCGGACAGGCACTAATGGGACATACGTGCGTTGTAGACCCGCATGTGCAGGGGTGGATTGGGATCGAAAACCAGCACTGGGTGGGGGTCTGTTGATGGGGGGGAGTCTGTCAAGTGGGCAGGATTACTGCTCTGAAGGCCTGATTCGGAGTTGTTCGCAGTTTTATATAGAGTGCATAACAAGTACACATACATGATATACATATATTATATATGTATTAAATATCAGTGATCGCGCTGAGAAGAAGAGCTGGGCTGAGAAGAAGAGCTGCAGCTGCTGCTGCCAGGTAAGGGGGAGGAGGCCTGGGCCCCTACTGGACCCTCACTGGGCCCCTCCATCAGACCTGGACACGGGTAATTTGTACCCTCTCCCCCCCTTTCTCGGCACCACTGTCAGTATCTACAAGATGAATACCAACATGACTAATGTTGACATTATGACCATGTTGGCATTATTAAAGTGTCAACATGGTCGACATGTAACACCACACCCACTATTATAGCATTATCAGGAGCTATGAGTGATACTCCAAGGATTTAGGGTCCAGTAATATACAAGACTTCCTCAAACCTGGTATAGTGTGATCGCTCTGTAGTCACTACTCACCTTCAATCTTGTTATTCCAAATGCACTAGATACCTGCAACATTGATCATGAACTGGCGAGCGACAGTGGATGAAATCACGATTCAATGCAGATTTCCTCCATTTCGAATTCATGATTTCAACCCTCAGTGCTGCGCTTTCCCTCTCTAAACAGTTTTATTTCAAGACCCTTATTTCCTCCCTGTCCTTCAAACTCCTTAATCTCTTTGGCACTTTCAAATCCATTCTCTGCCCCCATCCCTCGTCTCCCCTCCTTACTCTATGTCCTAGATTTTGCCAGCCACTGTACATCAAATAGTACCACGCCCTCATCACCACATTCCCTACTTTGACAGTCTGTTCTCCCCAGCCTCCCCAACAATTTTGCCAACTATGGGGGTAATTAAGACCTGATCGCTGTTCAATGCGCACGCAAGCAGCGTTCGCAAGTGTGCAAACTCAACGCAAGAGTGCGAACAGACAGAAAATCACACCTACCACATACGAGTGCACAAAAATGTGCAGCAGTGCACAAAAGGGGTGTTTACTATTTTGCTTTGCACAGGAGCGATGCGTTCACAAGGTTGCTATTTGCATCACTTGCAACATGGAGCTTGTCGTACATGTGCGTTGCATTCGCTAGCTTGCAAATAATCGCACCATGGAGTTTTTGGAGTTTTTTTGTTAAATAAAACCAATTAGAAAAAAATATATACTCCGCGCTTTATGTACACTGTATCAAATTAAATCAAACTATAGTGTGCAGTCTGTCATGTAGAATAATTGACTCAGTAGAACTTCAAAGATACGTATAAATCAATTTATATTCAATAATCTTTAAAAATTACACAATTTAAACGAACAAGCAGCATATAGTTTGCAACAAATAGCTATTGAGTATTAACCACAATCGATATGGCACACAATATATTAAGGTTAATTTGTTATATTTAATACATAAAATTAACACACACTGGCGTCCCAGTGATTATTAAAATGTCCCGCAAGGAATAATCACAGCCTTGTAATGAAGAGCTTCTATAGATAATGGTGTATAATTACCCATGTGCTGGTTCCTGAGATGTTAAGTAGACAGGGTCCGTTTATATAACTGTGCACATATATGGGTATATACTTCTTAAAACTGATTACAGCTGATTTAAGGACTGCCGTATAATTACCACGTCACTGTTCCGAGCAAATGGTGATCTTTAATAACCTGTACGTAGATCTCCAAAGGACTCAATCCTCGTTACGGGTGTTAGACCTCACTGCGGAGGCCAGCAGCCAGTGGCGGATTTAGGGGGGGGGCACCAAGGCACGTGCCCCCCCTGTCATTTTTAGTGCAGACTGACATGCGGACGAGCGTCCGCATGTCAGTCTGCGGTCTCGTTTCCTCCCCTGCTGTTAGGAGGGACACGGAGGGCACAGTGCGCGCCTCTCCTGTGTCCCTCCTGGGTCTCCGGCGGCCGCTGGTCTCATAAAGGAAGTGCCGTTCGTGAGCACTTCCTTTATTACAGTGACCCGCGGCCGCCGGAGACACAGGAGGGACACAGGGAGGCGTGCACTGTGCCCTCCGTGTCCCTCCTAACAGCAGGGGAGCGGGGGGAGCAGCGGCGGCGGAGGAAGGGGGGGGGGGCGCACTGGGGGGGAATATCTGGCACTGGGGGGCATATTTGGCAGGGAGGGGGGGGGGGAGAATATCTGGCACTGGGGACATATATGGCACTGGGGAGTGAATATCTGGCACTGGGGGCATATTTGGCAGGGAGGGGGGGGGAGAATATCTGGCAATGGGGACATATATGGCACTGGGGGGAATATCTGGCACTGGGGGCATATATGGCACTGGGGGGGGGAATATCTGGCACTGGGGGCATATGTGGCACTGGGGGCATATGTGGCACTGGGGGGGGAATATCTGGCACTGGGGCATATGTGGCACTGGGGGCATATATAGCACTGGGGGGGGGGGGCGATATCTGGCACTGGGGGCATATGTGGCACTGTCGGGTAATATCTGGCACTGGGGGTATATGTGTACCTGGCACATGGGGGGGGGCTATATTTGGCACTGGGGGCATGTGAGTACCTGGCACCGTGGGGGAATATCTGGCACTGGGGACATATGTGGCACTGGGAGCACAGCCCTAGCAACAAGGACTACCTCCTAGCAACGAGCATGACACCCAGTGCATGAAACCCCTGGCAACGAGCATGACACCCAGTGCATGAAACCCCTGGCAACGAGCATGACACCCAGTGCATGAAACCCCTGGCAACGAGCATGACACCCTGAGCATGAAAACCCCTGGCACCGTGCATGGAACCAAGAGCATGAAACCCCTGGCAACGAGCATGACACCCAGTGCATGAAACCCCTGACAACGAGCAGGTATTTGAAAAGTAATTAGAAGCCTTACTGTAGGACTTAATGTGTAATGGGCATTACGGTGTGTGGCATAATGTATCACGGACATTGCGGTGTGTGTCATAATGTGTCACAGGCATTACGGTGTATGGTATACTATATCGCTGGCATTGTGATATGTGGTATAATGTCTCAGGGTCATTGCAGTGTGTGGCATAATGTATCACGGACATTGCGGTGTGTGTCATAATGTGTCAGGCATTACGGTGTGTGGTATACTATATCACGGGCATTGTGGTATGTGGTATAATGTCTCAGGGTCATTGCAGTGTGGCATAATATATAACGGGCATTGCGGTGTGTGGCATAGGGTATAACGGGCATTGCGGTATGTGTCACAGGCATTACGGTGTATGGTATACTATATCACGGGCATTGTGGTATAATGTCTCAAGGTCATTGCAGTGTGTGGCATAATGTGTCACAGACATTGTATGTGCTATAATGTATCAGGGGCAGTGCAGTGTGTAGCATAATGTATAACGGGCATTGCGATTCCTGTCATAATGTGTCACAGGCATTACGGTGTGTGGCATAATGTGTCTGGGGCATTACAGTGTGTGCATATTGTGTCATGTGCATTATTGTGTGTGGAATAATGTCTAAGGGCCATTGCAGTATGTGGAATAATGTATACTGGGCATTACTATAAGGAGGAAAAATGACAAATAATGTAAGGGGCATGAATCAGGATTATTTTTCTTTCCTGTGGTGGCCAACGTCTGGGCGTGCAGGTTGCAAAACTGGGGTATAAGGTAGTCTTTTCCTGCAATACCACGCCCATTCCAACGAAGCCACGCCCATTCCAATGAAACCACGCCCCTTATGGTGCCCCCCCTGTAATTTTTTTCTGGATCCGCCCCTGCCAGCAGCAGTCACTCAGTGCGGGCAAACGGAGTCCTGGACGTCAATAGTATGGCACAGGGATCGAAGACAGTGCTCCAGCTGAGAGCCGCCGTGTATCAGGCCGTGGTAAGTTGGAGCTGTGGAGAGCCGTGTGCGGGCTCAATTAGCGGGTTAATTCCAAACAACTGAACATGGAAAGTGGGCATCAACGCGTTTCGTCTCCTTGGCAACCGGAGACTTCCTCAAGACGGTGCCGTGGTAATTATACGCAATATCTATAGAAGCTCTTCATTATAAGGCTGTGATTATTCCTTGCGGGACATTTTAATAATCACTGGGACGCCAGTGTGTGTTCATTTTATGTATTAAATATAACAAATTAACCTTAATATATTGTGTGCCATATCGATTGTGGTTAATACTCAATAGCTATTTGTTGCAAACTATATGCTGCTTGTTCGTTTAAATTGTGTCATTTTTAAAGATTATTGAATATAAATTGATTGATACGTATCTTTGAAGTTCTACTGAGTCAATTATTCTACATGACAGACTGCACACTATAGTTTGATTTAATTTGATACAGTGTACATAAAGCGCGGAGTATATATTTTTTTCTTTTTGCTTTCTATATAGTTGGCAACCTAGCTAGTTGTCTTACTCAGCTGCTTTTGATGCACTATTAACCAACTAATAGTTGCTTCTAGCGCCGGAAGATAAACAGTTAGGGACATTTGTCCTGTTCTGTTTTTTTTCCCACAACCTTTTTTGAAATAAAACCAATTACCCTAAGGAATTGTAATGTGATTGAACAATTAAGTGATCAAACTACAAAATTAAGATTTTGACAACCTAATTGCTCAATAACATTCAGCAATTAAGGCAACAAATATTTCAGTTTAATATGTTTGTTGTCCTATTTGCACAATACCCAGAATTTTTTTACATTTAAAAATTAAAAAAAGATAAGTGAAATTGGACCATATGTCATATATTATGAGATTGTAAAAACCGTAAATGTATGACATACATTATATACACATGATAAACTTTTGCATATACAGAATGCTTCATCTTTTTGAAAGTATTTAAAAGGGGAGTGATAAGGTACCAAACAATCTGCTCCTAACTGCCATGTAAATTGGTAGTTAGGATTTTGGGGGATGGTACTTTATCACTCTCCATTTTAATTCTTTCAAAGTGATGCAACATCTCTACATATATGATATTGCCCTTTAAAAAAACACAACACACAATTTTTAGTTTACATTTTTACTAATAAATAATATACAAAATTATATAAAGACAGATTTAGTATAAAAAAAAATGTAACCAAAATATTTATTCAAAAAAATAATCTGAAGGAGGCCACGCACATGCTGCTCCATTCTGGATAGGACCAAACGGATTGGCGCATTCCGATCTCCAACCTCAGCATCTGTAAAGAATGTTTGAACAATTATTAGAATTAATTTCAGACATTATGCAATATAGAAGCAATGTACAAAGCACACTTCAACAGCTCACTGTCTAGGTCAGGCATGGTGAACCTTTGGTCCTTCAGCTGTTGTTGAACGACACATACCAGCATGTCCTGCAACAGTTTTAGCATGGACAAATGGAAAAACTGTTACAGGACATGCTGGGATGTGTAGTTCCACAGCAGCTGAAGGGATGCAGTTTGCTGACCCAGGACCTAGACCAGGGATGGGGAACATTTGGCCCTCTAGCTGCTGTGAAACTACACATACCACCATGCCTTGCTTCAGTTTTGCTATTCGGCCATGCTAAAACTGTTGCAGGGCATGCTGGGATGTATAGTTCAACAACAGCTGGAGCATGCCTTAATAGCCAAACTGTGGCAGCGAATGCTTGGATGTGTAGTTCCACAGCAGCTGGATAGCTGCAGGTTGAACACACATGTTGTAGTATATTTTTAATAGGAGAACAAAAATTCTATTAAGTAAAACACAAAAATAACTTACTCTCCTCCAAAGCCCCATATTCCTCATCCTCTTCTTCTTGTATTTCCGCATAGCGAACTCCAAACTCAGCATCTGAAAAAAATGTTTACCAATTTTAAATAAAAAATTACAGTCATTAATTTTATGCAATATAGAAGAAATGTACAAAGCACACTTCAACAGCTCACTGTCTAGGTCAGGCATGGTGAATCGTTGGCTATCCAGCTGCCGTGGAACTACACAGCCCAGCATGCCCTGAAGCAGTTGAGCAATTTGGCCATGCTAAAACTGTAGCAGGGCATGCTGGGATGTTTAGTTCAAAAACAGTTGGAGGGCCAAAGGTTCACCATCCCTAGTCTAGGTCCAGGATCAGCAAACTGAGGCTCTCCATCTGTTGTTTAACTACACATCCCAGCATGCCCTGCAAAAGTTTAAACATTCCCAAATTGCACAACTGTTGCAGGGCATGCTGGGCTGTGTAGTTCCACAGCAGCTGGATAGCCGCAGGTTGAAACACATGTTGTAGTATATTTTTAGAAAAAAACATTCAATTAAGTAAAACACAAAAAAAACTTACACTCCTCCATTGCCCCATAGTCATCCTCCTCTTCTTCACTGGGGGATGTTGTTTTGGATGTGGGAAGGGGCTTGACTGGGTGTTGGAGGTTGAGGGGGAGAGGGAGTTTGAGTGGGCGGGAGGTTGAGGGGGAGAGGTAGCTTGAATGGGAGTTGTAGGTTGAGGTGGAGAGTGAGGTTAAGTGGGGGATGGATTCTGAGAGGGTGAGGGAGGTTGAGTGGGGGAGGGAGGTTGAGGGGAGAAGGAGGTTGAGTGGGGGAGGGAGGTTGAGGGTGCCTTCCACTTCTCCTTTCTGCTCTTCCTAAGTGGAAAGGAAAACAGTTTATGGGGTTTTGAAAATATATGTTTATAATACACATTCCCTACTCAATAACCAACATGAAAACATCTGTATTTACTGTTGTTTATTACAAAATAAAATGATATTATAATACTAAATGCAAACACATATTTATTACTGGTATGCAAAATTAAAAATGTTTGTATGTCAGATCCACTGTTTGTACATTAGTCAACATACAATCCACACACATACTCTATACATCCATACAAACATCTATGCATACTGCACCTACATACATTTTCAAGATCTACAGGCTAAACAACATACACACACTTATGGATG
Organism: Pseudophryne corroboree; assembly: GCF_028390025.1. Classification (NCBI taxonomy): domain Eukaryota; kingdom Metazoa; phylum Chordata; class Amphibia; order Anura; family Myobatrachidae; genus Pseudophryne; species Pseudophryne corroboree. The sequence goes on along the minus strand of NC_086444.1, from coordinate 428,226,265 downwards.
CAAATATTACAAAACATTTAACTGAAAACACACTCATGCGCACACAAATGCTACAGTATGCATTACTTATGGTCTCTACTTTGCTGGCGTATCTCCGCCAGCTTTCATGGCTGTCTGCGTCGCAGCTCGGACCACCGTCTTTCCAACTGGATGATGGTCTGCCTGGTGCAGAGGTTGACCCGCAGCTTTCTGCGGACCTCCACGTAGGCCGCACGTTTATGGGCATTTTGCACACAGGACTGCAATCTCTCTAACCATTTCTGGCAAATGCATGAGGTCGCCACCAGTGTGGTGGAGCACGGCCTTTTAATAGGCCAATCGTGTACTCCACCACCTATCAGGTGACTGTAAGCGCGGAATTAAATGCAGATTGTGGTCCTGATGTTGGTGTGTTGTAAGGAGTCATGAGCCAGGGAGTTCAAGGATATCCACGATCTGTAAAAACACAATTTTAAAAATAAAACATAAATATAGAAAACAATTAAACACCCAAAAAACTGTACCATTACTAAATGATGTGGCTCAAACTCACCCAAGATCCACGTGTCTTGCCTTCCAACATGCTTAATTTTTGCCATATCCCCGATTGCCGAATCACGTCAGAATCATGGGCACTTCCTGGGTACCGAGCATTCAGAGAAAGGATCTGGAGGGATGGTCCACAAACAACCATGACATTCAAAGAGTGGAAAAAATTTCTATTCCTAAAGATTATTTCATTATGTGTTGGTGCCACAAGTGGAAAGTGTGTACCATCCACTACCCCCAATAACATGTGGGAAGCTACCATGTTCACCGAAATTGGTGCTTCACCACAGCTAGGGACTCCACATCCAATGGCATTGATATGAACTGCTTAGTTCTTTTGAGGAACGCAGCAATAATCCGCCTCAGGATCCTGAAGAATGAGGCCTGGGAAATGCCTCCCAAGACTCCAACTATATGCTGGTAGGACCCTGAGAAAAATGTAAGACAGCAATAAATTGTGTCAGTGGTGGATTTGCTGTAGGATTGCGAATTGTACTCTCTAGATCACTCTCTATTATTGAGAGAGTTTCTAGGATGACATGAAAGGGCAGCCTATAGCGCTGCACCACCTCATCATCTGGCATTCCAAAAAGAGTGACATGGGTTCGAAAGATACTAGGCCTTGCATGCCTCCTTTGCCTTTGAGGATGAGGGGCAGGTTGGGGTTGGCCACATAACGCATACAGGTATGCCGCCGTCACCAACTGAAATACACATTTAACAGAGTGTTAATTCAAAAACCAATGATTGTTACCAAACATTCTGGTCAACCTAATCTAGTGTCTAAAATCCACTTACAGGTGTGGTGTTTTCCATCTCTAAATTGTACACCATGGGGGTAATTCCAAGTTGATCGCAGCAGGAATTTAGTTAGCAATTGGGCAAAACCATGTGCACTGCAGGGGAGGCAGATGTAACATGTGCAGAGAGAGTTAGATTTGGGTGGGGTGTGTTCAATCTGCAATCTAATTTGCAGTGTAAAAATAAAGCAGCCAGTATTTACCCTGCACAGAAACAAAATAACCCACCCAGCTTGCGGGGGAGGCTTGCTGGGACTTGTAGTTCTTCTGCAAAAAAAAAACAATATTCTTTCCTTTTACTCAAGGCTATCAGCCACCCATCCGCAGCCCTTGGATGGGGGGGACAGCCTTGGGCTTCACCCCTGCCCCTTGGGTGGCTGGAGGGGGGACCCCTTGATTTAAGGGGTCCCCACTCCTCCAGGGTACCCCGGCCAGTGGTGACTAGTTGGGTATTTAATGCCACGGCCGCAGGGACCGGTATAAAAGTATCCCCCGGCTGTGGCATTATCTCCCCAGCTAGTGGAGCCCGGTGCTGGTACAAAAAATACGGGGGACCCCTACGCTTTTTGTCCCCCGTATTTTTTGCACCAGGACCGGACGCAGAGCCCGGTGCTGGTTCTAAAAATACGGGGGATCCTCTGTCCATTTTTCCCCCGTATTTTTACAACCAGGACCGGCTCGAAGAGCCCGAGGCTGTTTATGCTTAGGAGGGGGGACCCCACGCATTTTTTTTTCTTGATTTTAACCCATTCCCATTAGTCAGTTAAAAAAAAATATTCTTTTAAAAAATATATAAATAATACTTGTGTCCCTCTAATAGACAAACCAAGTACATAATCCCTTCTACTATAAATAGATATGCTATTAGCAAAAAAAAACACACAAAAAAACATGTTTTAAATTTTTTTTATTAGATTCCACCAGCAGTGAGGCGGAAGGAAATTGACGATATTACTGTCGAAAAGCACTAAAGTCGAATCGACATTCTTCAATTGAATATACTTTTGTCGAATTGCCGCATTTTTACCACTGCAGACATGTAGAATTTTTAAAATGTCGAATTGCAAAAAGTCGAATCTGAAAAGTCAGTTTTTTTGTCGAAAAGTACTGTATTGCATTGTCGATTTTTTTTTTTTGTGTCGAAAATGCCCCGTTTTTCGACATTTTTGGGAATTCGACCGCAATTGCATATACCCCTAAGACTGTGAATTTCACAGCTATGCTGCTCAGATGGAATATCATACCTTCCAATATTGGTCTCGGTCCAAACTGGGACATGTGCAAGACAGTGGATTGCATCAAAAAAGGTTACATGATCACACAACAAGGGGTAGGCAATATCCCAGGAAGAATGATTATTGTCTCCAAAGCACTGCTGCCTTGTCCCACTCATTGACCCACCATTCCTAAAAAAAAAAAAAAAAGTTTGAATTTCTGAGTGCATCAGTTTCAGATAAATTACTTCAGCTCATTCTTTGTTTACAATTTGGGTTTTGTTTTACAGGTATGATTCAAAAGATAAGCCCCACTAGTAACGCAAGCACAAGTGAAGGTGAGAACAAACTGTCAAAACTCAGCTCTCTCTCCTCCAGAACTCTTTCTAATACTACAAATTGTATCTAGTATTTCTGTTCCAGGTTTTGCAGGACAATTCAACTTTCCTCTGGCCAATGGTGTATTAGTATAAATGAAGGCACAGTGTATCACTTAAATTCGAAATGTTTTGGGAATTTCTGGGTACAAAATGGCAGGGTTTGAGCATGACATAATTTGACCTAATTTTTGAGTCAGATATACTGGCCCTCATTCCGAGTTGATCGGTCGCAAGGCGAATTTAGCAGAGTTACACACGCTAAGCCGCCGCCTACTGGGAGTGAATCTTAGCTTCTTAAAATTGCGACCGATGTATTCGCAATATTGCGATTACTAACTACTTAGCAGTTTCAGAGTAGCTCCAGACTTACTCTGCCTGTGCGATCATTTCAGTGCTTGTCGTTCCTGGTTGACGTCACAAACACACCCAGCGTTCGCCCAGGCACTCCCACCGTTTCCCCGGCCACTCCTGCGTTTTTTCCGGAAACGGTAGCGTTTTCAGCCACACGCCCCTGAAACGCCGTGTTTCCGCCCAGTAACACCCATTTCCTGTCAATCACATTACGATCGCCGGAGCGAAGAAAAAGCCGTGAGTAAAAATACTTTCATCATAGTAAAGTTACTTGGCGCAGTCGCAGTGCGAACATTGCGCATGCGTACTAAGCGGATTTTCACTGCGATGCGATGAAAAATACCGAGCGAACAACTCGGAATGAGGGCCCTTGTCAGAAGAAATAAGTAAATCTGCAGTGAAATTTGACACAAACTTACAGTACTTAGCAAAGGCCTATCAGCTACAAAATGTTAGTTGTGCCTCAAAGCTTCCATTCCACAATGGTCAAAATAATCTCATATTGCATACTTCTATTAATGTTTTGTGTCTTTCATTACATTCTTAAGTACAAACTTGTGGTTGTACAGGACATTTTTTTTTTTTCATTGCTTTGTCTCAAATAAGCACATACTAAACAGAATGCCTGTAGGGGTTGGAGCTGATATGTCAGTGGTTGGGATGCCGGCGGTTAGAAAACCGACCGAGGCACCATGATGGTTAGAATCGCAACAGGGATCAGGTAAGTACGTTAATCCTCTCCCAATATCCCCCTTACCCTAACCTTCCCTTCCTGCAGACTAAACCTAACCCTCCTTTCCCGCAGCCTAAACCTAACCCTCCTTTTTTGCAACCTAAACCTAACCCCCCGGCCCCCTTGCTGCTCAGCTCTAACCCTCCCCGGTTGTGTCTTAACTTAATCCTCCCTTCCTGCAGCCTAAACCTAACCCTCCCTATCCTGCAGCCTAACCCTAACCCTACCCAGTGGTGCATAAAACTAACCATCCTTCCCACAGCCTAAACCTAACCCTCCCCCCGTAGCATAACGTAACCCTCCCCAGTGGTGTCTAAACCTAACCAGGGGGCGGCTCCAGAGGTGGGGCTACAGCTCCGTTCAAAATTCAAGTAGGGGAGCCACACCAACTGCCAGTGAGTCAGTTTGAAATGGCAGTTGGTGACAGTTGATGTGGCTCCCCTGTTTGAAATTTTAACTGACCTGCAGCCCCTCCTCTGGAGCCGCCACTGTACCTAACCGCTTTCCCGCACGGCTTACCTCTCTGGTGGTCCGGCAACAGTCGTGCGGGATCCTGGCACCGGGATTGTGATCGTATTCGGGATTTCAGCGTCGTAATTTCGACTGCTGGGATTCAGTCCTACAGATAGCTACATACACTTTCATTCTTCAAAAAGAGCACATCCTGCTTAGCTGGCAGGTCTTTGGTATTTCCATAGCAGGAATGGTGGGCTCAGTTAGAGGCTTATTCTGAGTTGGGAGCAAAGCAAAAACAGCAAGTCACTTTTTGTCACAAACCAATCTCTCACCGCTGCGGGTTCTGGGGTCCGTCCGTTGCCAGCGCGGTTGCTCACGGTGCTGTGCGGCCGTGTGGGGACACAGCGTGGTCGGCGGCAGAGGTGATGCAGGTACTGGGAGCTTTGAGTGCGGGGATCGAATCGCCAGAAGCACCTCTGTGTGTCTGCAGTACAGGAAGTGGCCATGTTGGAGACCAAATTTAGCACCTGTGAGCATCTGTGAGCACCTGTGGGTAAGTGTTAGCCAATCCTGTTCTTGTGCTGCCTATAAGTAGGTTGGGTCTATTTCACTCTTGGCCAGTGTCTTGTTGTAGCTACTCTATACCCTAGCTCTGTGCTCTCTCTGTGGTTTTATGTGTGATTCAAGTGGTCCAGATATCGCCTCTGCTCCCAGAGGTCTGCCTGCAGCCTTCACTGCAAAAGATCCACCAGCTCCCTGCTGTGCTGTCAGTCAATCGCTCTCCAAGTGGCAACAAGTGGATTTCCAGAGTCCTATGAGAGGTTTCCCTGTCTGCTTGCTTCAATCACACAGCCTTTGGAAGTTTCTACTTAATCCAGGCGCTCGTTTAATCAGCTCTCAGCTTAACCCATTCTTCACCATTGTCATCTGCTGCAGCTCTGCACACTCTGCAAGTATTCCCAGGTAGGGGCCAGTGAATTTGTATTTATTTAATTGCTGTGGGGGCGCAATGTGTGGAAATACTGTGGGGGCCAATGTGGGGTATTACTGTGGGGGGCCAATGTGGGGTATTACTGTGGGGGGGCCGCGACTTGAAAAAGGTTGAAAATCACTGATCTGCAGGCACGTTTTATCTTATTCATATGGACATTTCTTCAATGCATCTTCAATGCTGATCCTGCTTATCTTTATGCCATTCATTGCAATACGTCAGTTTATTTATGGTGACTAATGATTGTCATTTAACTCCTTATTGGAACTGTTGTCTATTAATAAATATATGAAACGGAACTATCTTCATCCTCCCTGTTTTCATCATACTCCAGCACCCATACCTTCGGTTGGTCCATGGGTAACGGATCCACAAAATCAGTCGGTCCTGAAAGTAAGCACTGGCCCCATGGATCCAACGGGTTACCAAATCGCAGGAGGCGGTGCTATGGAAAATATTCTTTCCCGTCTGGATAATCAGAAGTCCATGCAGTCACAAATAGTTCAGTTCATGCAAACTATGGCGGATCGTCTGGAGGTTCTTCATACAGCTATAATGACACCACCAGCTCAAGTTCCCGCTACAGTGGTCTCTGCTTCCGCAGCAGTTCCTTCAGTGACGGTGCCTATGTCTCGTCTGCAGTTACCTTCGCCAAACAAGTTTGATGGGACTCCAAAGCTTTGCAGAGGATTTCTGAATCAATGTGAGATTCAGTTTGAACTGTTGTCTGGTAGTTTTCCTTCAGCCCGTTCTAAGATTGCATATATTATTGCCCTCCTGTCCGGTCAGGCTTTGGAGTGGGTGTCGCCACTGTGGGAGAGGGCAGACCCTATTCTTTCTAATTATAACAAATTCATATCATTGTTCGGAAAATCTTCGATGAACCAGGAAGAACCACCTCAGCATCTTTGGAGATTCTCCATTTATGTCAAGGCTCACGTCCAGTTAGTCAATATATTATCCAATTTCGCACTTTGTCTTCAGAATTTAACTGGAATGAGGAGGCCCTGGTCGTAGCCTTCTGGAAGGGAATTTCAGATAGACTCAAGGATGATTTAACCATTCGTGATGTGCCATTTAAGCTGGACAAATTAATTTCCATCTGCAATAAACTTGATCTACGTTACAGAGAGTGTTGTTTAGAGAAATCCAAGGTTGAGCTAGATGACCCACATCTCCGACCCAGACCTCAGCAAGATCCTTCTTTGATTCAGTCTCCTGTGAAGACAGAAGAGCCTATGCAGATCAGTCGACAAATTCGTCATCGACAGGGTAACCTCTGCATGTACTGCGGGTCCTCTGAACATTTCATTAAGTTCTGCAAACTTCGGCCAGAAAACTTTTGAGCGGTTAAGCTAGGAGTTACATTGGAATCATGTTCTGGGAAAGAGCCAACTTTGTCTATTTGTTTGGAATTTCCGAGGTCTACAGTTAAAATTTCAGCTCTCCTAGATTCTGGTGCAGCCGAGAACTTCATCACTTCAGCCTTTCATACGATTTAAAGTTCAAACTGTGCCTCTGGAAGTAATAGTTCCTGTTACTGCAGTGGATGGAAGTCGAATTCCAGAAGGCATAATTACTCATCGAGCCGTAGGTCTCAAGATGAAAGTCTGTGTGCTCCATTCCGAATCTGTTTCTTTCCTCGTGATTCCCAAAGCCTCTCATGATGTGATATTTGGATTACCTTGGCTGCAGAAACATAATCCACAACTCAACTGGCAAACCATGGAAATTCTTTCATGGAGTGAATCTTGTACCAAGAGTTGTCTAGCTTCAGTTAAACCCCTCCGGTCAGTCGGTCTTCCCGAGTTACCTTTGGTCTACCAATCTTTTATGGATGTCTTCAGTAAACAAGCGGCTGACACCTTGCCCCCTCATCGTGAATGAGACTGCCCAATTGATTTGGTGCCGGGCAAAACACCTCCTAGGGGTCGAATTTGTCTGCTGTCCATTGTAGAGACACAAGCTATGTCTGATTATATACAAGAGAACTTGTCCAAATGGTTTATTAGACCATCTTCATCACCTGCAGGAGCCGGATTCTTTTTTTGTTAAGAAGAAAGATGGTGGCTTACGACCGTGCATAGATTATCGCGGACTTAATGAGATCACTATAAAGAACAAGTACCCACTGTCCTTAATTCCAGAACTATTTAACCGGGTAAAGGGAGCTACAGTTTTTACGAAATTAGATCTTCGTGGAGCCTACAATTTAATTCGTATCCATGCAGGGGATGAATGGAAGACAGCCTTTATTACCCGGGATGGGCATTACGAATACCTTGTAATGCCTTTTGGACTTTGTAATGCCCCTGCAGTTTTCCAACGCTATGTGAATGAACTTTTTCGAGATCTTCTTTACAAGTGTCTAGTAGTGTACTTGGATGATATCTTAATATTCTCCAAGGATCTGAAGTCTCACCGTCTCCAAGTTAAAGAGGTACTGACTCGTCTGAGGAAAAATCGACTATATTGTAAGTTGGAGAAGTGTACATTCGAAGTGTCTTCTATACCGTTCCTGGGTTATATCATTTCCGGATCAGAGCTACGTATGGATCCCATTAAGGTTCAAGCTATCCGAGACTGGTCCGCTCCTTCAACTCTTAAGGGGATTCAGCAATTCCTTGGCTTTGCCAATTTCTATAGAAAATGTATTTAAAATGATTCTACATTTGTCGCTCCTATCACAGCTTTGACACGTAAAGGAGCAAATCCTTCAAATTGGTCTCCTGAAGAAACTAAAGCCTTCTCTGATTTAAAGCAAGCTTTTGTGTCAGCTCCCATTCTTCGACAGCCAGATTTGAACCGTCCCTTTCTTGTGGAAGTTGATGCATCCATGGAAGCAGTGGGAGCCGTGTTGTCACAAGTCTTTGAAGATAGAAAAGTTCATCCCTGTGGATATTTATCCCGTAAGTTTCTACCGGCTGAACGGAATTATGCTATTGGGGAGCAGGAATTACTTGCTATCAAATTGGCGTTTTTCGGAATGGAGCACAACATTCCATCACAGTATATACTGACCATAAGAATCTTCTTTATCTGCAGTCAGCTCAGTGTCTGAATCCACGACAAGCCCGATGGGCCCTTTTCTTCACCCGATTTAATTTTAAGCTCACCTATCGTCCGGGCTCTCAAAACAAAAAAGCAGATGCCCTTTCTCGGTCCTTCAATTCTTCCGAAACAAATGATGTTACCATGAATCAAGCCATCGTGAGTCCCACGTCCTTTTTAATGACTCGAACTTCTCCGGTCCTGGTCCCTCCGCCTGGCAAAACTTTTGTCGCTCCAAATCTTCGAAACGACTACTTACTTGGGCTCACTCTTCATCTTTCATGGATAATCCTGGGGTCCTAAAGACTCTTAAATTTATTCAACAGTCCTACTGGTGGCCTCGTCTTAAAGCTGACGTTCAGGAGTTTATAGCAGCATGCCCTAAATGTGCCAAACATAAGAATCCAAAAGGTTCTCCTCCAGGTCTGTTACATCCACTATCTATACCCAAACAACCTTGGACTCATATCTCAATGGATTTCGTGACTGAGTTATCTCCATCAAAAGGGTGGAATACCATTTGGGTGGTAGTGGATCGATTTTTGAAAATGGTGCACATTATTCCATTAACAGGATTACCATCAGCTCCTTCACTAGCCAGATTATTCATTTCTGAGATCTTTAAATTGCATGGCCTTCCTCAAGAGATCATTTCTGACCGTTTAACACAGTTTGTAGCCAAGTTTTGGAGGTCACTTTGTTCTTCATTAAATATTAAGTCGAATTTCAGTTCTGCATATCATCCCCAGACAGATGGACAAACTGAAAGAGTAAAAGAGTAAATCAAGATCTTGAAACATTCCTCCAGCTACTCATACAGTATCATCTTCACAGGATGACTGGATAGTCTACCTTCCATTGGCAGAATTTGCTCATAATAATCTTTTTCATTCATCTTCAGAGTCTACACCATTTTATACTAACTTTGGTTATCATCCTTGTGTGCCAGAGTTCCATCCTTTGCCAGCTCAGGAGGTCCCAGCGGCAGATCAAGTGCTTCAACGTTTGTCTAAAATCTTGAGCTGTGTGCGCAAATCATTGATTAAATCTTCTGCTCGTTATAAATCTTTCGCAGATAGAAAACGTAAGGCTGTACCCAACTACAAGGTAGGAGACCAAGTTTAGATTTCTATTCGCAATCTCAAGTTTAAAGTTCCTTCTAAGAAGTTTGCTCCCAAGTTTATTGGTCCATTTCCCATAGAAAAGGTACTCAATCCTGTAGCATACAAAGTCAAGTTGCCACCTTCTTTTAAAATTCTAAACGCCTTTCATACACCTCTGCTGAAACCTTTGTTCCTCAAAAGGTTTCGTGCTTCCTTACCCAACCCTCCTAAGGTTCACTCTTTGCAGGATGAAGAATTTGAGGTTAAGGAGATTGTGGACTCACGTCGTCGATATGGACGTCTGAAGTTTCTTGTTGACTGGAAAGGTTATGGTCCGGAGGAGAGGTCCTGGGTTTTTGCCAAAGTTGTTCATGCTCCAAGGCTGGTTAAAAAATTCTACTCCAAGAATCCTGACAAAGTTCAAAGGTGTCTGGAGTCCACCCTTAAAGGGGGAGGTACTGTCACGAACTGATCTCTCACTGCTGTGGGTTCTGGGGTCCATCCGTTGCCAGCGCGGTTGCTCGCGGTGCTGTGCGGCCGTGTGGGAATGCAGCGTGGTCGGTGGCAGAGGTGATGCTGGTACTGGGAGCTGGGAGTGCGGGGATCGAATGGCCAGAAGCACCTCTGTGTGTCTGCAGTTCAGGAGGTGGCCATGTTGGAGACCAAATGTATCACCTCTGGGTAAGTGTTAGCTAATCCTGTGCTTGTGCTGCCTATAAGTAGGTTGGATCTATTTCACTCTTGTCCAGTGCCTTGTTGTAGCTACTCTTTACCCTAGATCTGTGCTCTCTCCTCTCTCCATGGTTTTCTGTGTGATTCCAGTGGTCCAGATATTGCCTCTGCTCCCAGAGGTATGCCTGCAGCCTTCACCGCAAAAGATCCACCAGCTCCCTGTTGTGCTGTTAGTCAATCGCTCTCCAAGTGGCAATAACTGGATTTCCAGAGTCCTATGAGAGGTTTCCCTGTCTGCTTGCTTCAATCACACAGCCTTTGGAAGTTTCTACTTAATCCAGGTGCTCGTTTAATCAGCTCTCAGTTTAACCCATTCTTCACCATTGTCATCTGCTGCAGCTCTGCACACCCTGCAAGTATTCCTTTCTGTTTTGCATCATTCAAAGACGGCTCTAAACAGTTCTTCAGTTCAGCCTTTAAGTATCGGTAACAAGTCTTCAGTTATTCATCTATGTCTACAATATCCAGTTAACACTTCTTACAGTTTGGCACCAATCATTGCTTTATACTGGACAATTCTTCATTAATCTACAGGCACATTTTATCTTATTCATATGGACATTTCTTCAATGCTGATCCTGCTTATCTTTATGCCATACATTGCAATACGTCAGTTTATTTATGATGGCTAATGATTGTCATTTAACTCCTTATTGGAACTGTTGTCTATTAAAAAATATATGAAACGGAACTATCTTCGTCCTCCCTGTTTTCATCATACTCCAGCACCCACACCTTCGGTTGGTCCAGGGGTAAAGGATCCACAAAATCAGTCGGTCCTGACACTTTTCACCTGGATAAACCAGGTAACAATGCAGAGTAAATACTGACTGCTTTGCATGTAACCTGAAAATGCTGGACAGTTTTTTACACTGTAATTTAGGTTTAAGTTTGGACATGTCCATCTGAAATCTAAATATATTTCTGCACATCTTACATGTGCCCGGCCTACAGTGCAACATTGTTTTGCCAAGGTGCAAAGTTACTTGCTCGTTTTGCTTTGCTCCCTACTGAGAACCAGCCCCTTAGCATCTCAGTCTTGCTTTTAATAGAAGAGTGTCACAACTGAGGGCTGGTGCTGACCAGGGGGAGCCTCAGTTGTAGGGGCTGAGGTATATGTGTACCTGGGAGGCAGTACAGGGTTCTTAGACAAGCAGGGAACCTTTAGAACAAATGCCCGAAGGCGTGACCAAGACAACGAAGGAAAGTTCAAAGGTTTATTAAACACAGTTCAGAGGAATACGGATGACTTGGTACAGGTAACAGGAATCACAGTTCAGAGAAATACTTGGGATCGATGGCGGAGCACCGATGGAGACTTGGGATCGATGGCGGAGCACCGATGGAGACTTGGGATCGATGGCGGAGCACCGATGGAGACTTGGGATCGATGGCGGAGCACCGATGGAGACTTGGGATCGATGGCGGAGCACCGATGGAGACTTGGGATCGATGGCGGAGCACCGATGGAGACTTGGGATCGATGGCGGAACACCGATGGTTACTGGCAGGGCAGGGCAGGGCACCGCTGGAAGCTAGAAGCTGGAAGCCGGTCTCAGGTAACTGCCAGTCACAGGATGCAATGATGAGACACTGCAGAGTCAGGCTGTACTGCAGAGAAAGTCCATGGGAGGACTGCACACTGGAATCACTGAAGACAATTGAAGCACTGACAACTCTTTCCAGCCCAGGAACAAGATATTTATACCAGCTGGGAAACAGGGATTGGCTGGCTGATTAAGCAGAGTCCAGAGTGCAGCTGCTGGGTAATCAGGCCGAGAGCAGAGTACAGCTGATAGGCTGAAAAGTAACGTGATGAAAACAAACATGGCTGCGCCCATGTTTGAACTTGGAGGGAAAGACTGTTTGTAACTTGCATGTGAGCTTTAACCATGAAGCTGCCAGAATCACAGTGAAGAGATTTGAGACAATGAGATGCAGCGTGCTGCATGCAGACAGTGCAGATGGAATCCAGGCTTGGAACACTGGGACAGTCTCAGGAGGCATTTGGAAGGTAAATGCTGATAAGGAATTACCTGGATCGTGACAGCACCCCCTCCTTTAGGAGTGGCCCCAGGACACTTCTTATAAATTCTTTACCTGAACAAATGGAAGAATCTAGATTCAATCCTGATGAACTTGAACTGGCTGGAACCAGATGAGACTGTACTGGACCTATGGACGAGACCAGATTGAGTCCAGACAAACTTGAACCGGCTGAGACCGGCGGAGACTTTGGGCCGACGGATAGGACAGGATTGAGTTTGGAGACCGTTGAATCAGCTGGAACTGAAGGAGTCTTTGGACCTACGGATGGAACCGGATTGGGTCCAGAAAAGCTTGAACTGGCTGGGACCGGAGGAGTCTTTGGATTGACATTCGAATCAGCAGGAACTGAAGGAGTCTGAATCCGGTTAGAACCGGAATGAGTGGTATCTGAGTGTTCAGTTAGACCATCCTGGACATGGTCCTTGCTGGATGCCAACAGGGTGGTGCTCTCTGAAGACGGCAAACAGGAGTTCATAACTGCATCTGTAGCACAAAAATTTCCATCTGGGAACTTGGCTTTGGATACTTCCCTTGGGGCTGAAACTTTGGTGACCCCTCCTGGGGTTGACGAATCAGACACCTCTCTCAGGGTTGTTTTCTCCAGCACCCCTCCTGGGGTTGACAGATCAGAAACTTCTTTTTGAGAAGACTCATATGCCCCTACTAGAGCTTGAACATTGGATACCCCTCCTGGGGTTGTAGACACAGACGCCCCTTCTTGGGCTGTAGACACAGACGCCCCTTCTTGGGCTGTAGACACAGACGCCCTTCCTTGGGCTGAGGAAAGTTCGGACACTAGGATCTGGTACTGTACCAGATATTTACCGACTGTTTGTGTCCCCTGACGTAGCTGGAGGATATCAGAGGAGGCTGAGGTCACACGACCTGGTTTGTCAAAGATGCACCTGAAGGTTGCCACAAAGCCTGCATATGAAGAGAGCACGGCATCCGACTGCTCCCATAGAGGTGATGCCCAATCGAGGGCGGAGCCACTGAGGAGGGAGATGATGTAAGCAACCTTGGTGCGGTCAGTTGGGAAACTGCCAGGCTGTAACTCGAAATATATCTCACACTGATTTAGGAAACCCCGACAGGCTTTTGGGGAACCATCAAACTTGGCAGGTGTCGGTAAATGGAGACAAGGAGCAGAAACAGGAATGGTGGGTGGGGATACCACCAAAGGTACTGCAGTCGGCACACTGGACGCCCCAGAACCACAGAGGGTTACTTGTATTCCATCCAGCCGAGAGGAGAGGTCCTGGAGACAGAGAATCACATGGCCCCGTGCAGCCTCCTGACGTTCAAGGCGGGCTGCAAGTTCTTGAATCGGCCTGGTCGCTTGGACCTGGTCTCCGGCCGGATCCATGAGGTCAGTGCTTACTGTCACAACTGAGGGCTGGTGCTGACCAGGGGGAGCCTCAGTTGTAGGGGCTGAGGTATATGTGTACCTGGGAGGCAGTACAGGGTTCTTAGACAAGCAGGGAACCTTTAGAACAAATGCCCGAAGGCGTGACCAAGACAACGAAGGAAAGTTCAAAGGTTTATTAAACACAGTTCAGAGGAATACAGATGACTTGGTACAGGTAACAGGAATCACAGTTCAGAGAAATACTTGGGATCGATGGCGGAGCACCGATGGAGACTTGGGATCGATGGCGGAGCACCGATGGAGACTTGGGATCGATGGCGGAGCACCGATGGAGACTTGGGATCGATGGCGGAGCACCGATGGAGACTTGGGATCGATGGCGGAGCACCGATAGAGACTTGGGATCGATGGCGGAACACCGATGGTTACTGGCAGGGCAGGGCACCGCTGGAAGCTAGAAGCTGGAAGCCGGTCTCAGGTAACTGCCAGTCACAGGATGCAATGATGAGACACTGCAGAGTCAGGCTGTACTGCAGAGAAAGTCCATGGGAGGACTGCACACTGGAATCACTGAAGACAATTGAAGCACTGACAACTCTTTCCAGCCCAGGAACAAGATATTTATACCAGCTGGGAAACAAGGATTGGCTGGCTGATTAAGCAGAGTCCAGAGTGCAGCTGCTGGGTAATCAGGCCGAGAGCAGAGTACAGCTGATAGGCTGAAAAGTAACGTGATGAAAACAAACATGGCTGCGCCCATGTTTGAACTTGGAGGGAAAGACTGTTTGTAACTTGCATGTGAGCTTTAACCATGAAGCTGCCAGAATCACAGTGAAGAGATTTGAGACAATGAGATGCAGCGTGCTGCATGCAGACAGTGCAGATGGAATCCAGGCTTGGAACACTGGGACAGTCTCAGGAGGCATTTGGAAGGTAAATGCTGATAAGGAATTACCTGGATCGTGACAAAGAGTTGCACACAGGGCCGGTGCTAGGGTGTTCGGCGCCCTCCTGCAAACTATCAATTTGCGCCCACCCATACTTTACAAAGGGATAGCGCACGTAATGCCCACTGTAGCAGTGACGCTTACACACGTAACGTCCCCTGTAGTAGTGACACTTACACACGTTACGCCCCCTGTACCATTGACGCATACACATGTTATGCCCCTGTACCAGTGACGCTTACATACATAACGCACCCCTGTACCAGTGACGCTTACACATGTAACGCACCCCTGTACCAGTGACGCATACACATGTTATGCCCCTGTACCAGTGACGCTTACATACATAACGCACCCCTGTACCAGTGACGCTTACACATGTAACGCACCCCTGTACCAGTGACGCTTACACACGTAACACCCCCTGTACCAGTGACGCTTACACATGTAATGCTCGCTGTACCAATGACATAATGCCCCCAGTACCAGTGACACTTACACATGTAACGCCCCAGTACCAGTAACGCTTACACACGCAATGCCCCCTGTATTAGTGCCGCTTACACACGTAACGCCCCTGTAGCGGTGATGCTTACACACGCAATGCCCCCTTTACCAGTGATGCTTACACGCGCAACGACCCCCTGTACCAGTGACGCTTACACACGTAATGCTCACTGTACCAATGACATAATGCCCCCTGTACCAGTGACACTTACACATGTAACGCCCCCTGTAGCAGTGACGCTTACACACGTAATGCTCTCTGTAGCAGTGACTCTTACACACGTAACGCCCCCTGTACCAGTGACTCTTACACACGTAACGCCCCCTGTACGAGTGACGCTTACACACATAACACCCCCCTCTACGAGTGACGCTTACACACGTAACACCCCCCTGTACGAGTGACGCTTACACACGTTACACACCCCTGTACCAGTGACGCTTACACATGTAACACACCCCTGTACCAGTGATGCTTACACACGTAACGCCCCCTGTACCAGTGACTCTTACACACGTAACGCCCTCTGTACCACTGCCGCTTACACACGTAACGCCCACCCTGTACCAGTGCCGCTTACACACGTAACGCCCCCTGTACGAGTGACGCTTACACACATAACACCCCCCTCTACGAGTGACGCTTACACACGTAACACCCCCCTGTACCAGTGCCGCTTACACACGTTACACACCCCTGTACCAGTGACTCTTACACACGTAACGCCCCCTGTACGAGTGACGCTTACACACATAACACCCCCCTCTACGAGTGACGCTTACACACGTAACACCCCCCTGTACGAGTGACGCTTACACACGTTACACACCCCTGTACCAGTGACGCTTACACATGTAACACACCCCTGTACCAGTGATGCTTACACACGTAACGCCCCCTGTACCAGTGACTCTTACACACGTAACGCCCTCTGTACCACTGCCGCTTACACACGTAACGCCCACCCTGTACCAGTGCCGCTTACACACGTAACGCCCCCTGTACGAGTGACGCTTACACACATAACACCCCCCTCTACGAGTGACGCTTACACACGTAACACCCCCCTGTACCAGTGCCGCTTACACACGTTACACACCCCTGTACCAGTGACTCTTACACACGTAACGCCCCCTGTACGAGTGACGCTTACACACATAACACCCCCCTCTACGAGTGACGCTTACACACGTAACACCCCCCTGTACGAGTGACGCTTACACACGTTACACACCCCTGTACCAGTGACGCTTACACATGTAACACACCCCTGTACCAGTGACGCTTACACACGTAACGCCCCCTGTACCAGTGATGCTTACACACGTAACGCTCCCTATACTAGAGATGCTTAAACATGTAACGCCCCAGTACCAGTAACGCTTACACACGCAAGTGACGCTGTAGCAGTGACGCTTGCACACATAACCCCCCCTGTACCAGTGACGCTTACACATATTATGCCGCACAGTCACACACACGCGCGCGCACACACGTACATACTGTACATACATTACACACATACACAGTCATACACACATATATACACACACATACTTTTACTCACTCACTCTCTTTCCATCCACTTACAGTACCTAAGGAAGTCTGGCAGGCCAGAGCTGGAGCAGATCATCCTCCTATTCAGCCTGGTTCCGTGTTGCCCCACCCCCCAGTTCTGTGTAGCTCCGCCCTCTTTTAGGTCCGCACACTGCACTGACACAGGGGAGGGGAGGCTTCATGCTGCCGGCGCCGCTGCCTGTTGGAGTGTGACAGGCGCGGCAGAAGCCGGCAGCAACAGAGGGACCTCAGCTCAGTAGAGGGATGCAGCACAGGGAGAGCGCCTCTCCAGCCTGTCGCCTCCCTGCACTGCATCCCTTTGCTGAGCGGCTTGCACCGGCTCTGGTTGCACACATCCATTGCACAATAAATACACTTTGTCATTGATATTAGACTGACCAAAAAAAAATTACATTCAAAACATAAACAAATTGAAAGAAATATTGTCTCTTTTGCAAACATGGACTGTTTTTAGTTCTACTCCAACATTGGGGGTAATTCCAAGTTGATCGCAGCAGGACATTTTTAAGCAGTTGGGCAAAACCATGTGCACTGCAGGGGGGGCAGATATAACATTTGCAGAGAGAGTTAGATTTGGGTGGGTTATTTTGTTTCTGTGCAGGGTAAATACTGGCTGATTTATTTCTACACTGCAATTTAGATTTCAGATTGAACTCACCACACCCAAATCTATATCTCTCTGCACATGTTATATCTGCCTCCCCTGCAGTGGACATGGTTTTGCCCAACTGCTAACAAAGTTCCTGCTGCGATCAACTCAGAATTACCCCCATTGTCTGGATGTGAAGTGTTTTTCTGGGTATCTCTCTAAAACAATTAGAAAAAAGATACAAAAAGTTTGAAGAAACTATGGGCCTGATTCAGAGTTGTACGATATTGCACAGCTGCAAGGTACGATATTGCACAGCTGCAAGGAAGCGACTGTGGAATACCATACAGCTAATATGCTAATGCAGCAGGAGGCGTCTGGTGTAAATAGACACCTCCAGACTGCTTTCGTGATCCGCTGGTGTGTCTCAAGACGTAC
The DNA here is from genome assembly GCF_028390025.1 of Pseudophryne corroboree. Classification (NCBI taxonomy): domain Eukaryota; kingdom Metazoa; phylum Chordata; class Amphibia; order Anura; family Myobatrachidae; genus Pseudophryne; species Pseudophryne corroboree. The sequence goes on along the minus strand of NC_086444.1, from coordinate 428,208,448 downwards.
CATTGGATCACTATACATGGCCACCTTAAGGTTGCTCTGGTCAGTAAATCTATGTCGCCACACGCAGACACTGACATTGGCACTCCCACAAATGGAGGTGACACTGCTCCATTTTGTGGAACGGAGCCAGTCGCCAACCCTTCCCTGCCCCCAAACTACCTCAGTCTGTCAATCAGGCTGAAGCATGGGAGGTACTGTGTGCAAGGATGCAGGACCTGTTATGCACATGCAAAAAAACTTCTATTGAAGAAGAACAGGCGCTCAGTAACAGTTGCTCCACCAAGCTGCTGCCAATATATCAGGAGAGTCACTCCTGAAGGTCACAAAGAAAAGAAGAAATATATAGGCTAGGCAGCGCTGCAATTGAAGTGATTGAAATAAACAATATTAAAATTCTTTGTCAATTTATTAAAAAAGCAAATAAAACATGAGTATTGTTCTCTCCTCAGAATAAACTGGTGAAAAATACAAACATGCACCTAAATCAGTTCATATCCATCTGTATATTAGACCATTAAGTGTCTGTTCCTGAATAGATACCCAGGTAAGAGGTTTGCTCATAAATTGACACAGTTCGGTTATTTGCACCACTTCAGTCTCTCAAGACCGCCATCCAGTGTCTGAACCAACCCCGGATCCACCATCAACCCTTTGCTCACCTCAAAGAGGACAACCACAGCAACCACCATTTAAATGAGGACATCAACTTCCAACATGGAAGCATCTGCATGGAAGCCTTTCCACCTCTAATACGGTGATCGGTAAATATCAAATAACCGAACTGTGTCAATTTATGAGCAAACCTCTGAGGGACTTGTGGACTTACCTGGGTATCTATTCAGGAACAGACACTTAATGGTCTAATATACAGATGGATATGAACTGATTTAGGTGCATGTTTGTATTTTTCACCAGTTAATTCTGAGGAGAGAACAATACTCATGTTTTATTTGCTTTTTTAATAAATTGACAAAGAATTTTAATATTGTTTATTTCAATCACTTCAATTGCAGCGCTGCCTAACCTATATATTTCTTCTTTTCCTGTTATGTACATGCTCTACGCATAGGTCCTACAGGTCCTGCACATGAGCAGTGACCCCACCATCGGACTTGTACGCTAACCATCGGGATCGCATGAATCAGGCCCTATGTACAGACAATAATGAGTATTGTTAATCATTTATGTAAATAAAAGACAATTTCCTTCAATGTAAAACTAACCTCTACAGTATGTGCTTTTCCAATTAGACCTTCTCTGCTCATGTAGTGGATGTGCAAAATTGCTGATCCTTCTCTCTCATGAGCTGGCTGACATGACACCTGAGAAGATAGAGCAGTTCTGTAATGAAATTGCTACAGCCTTAGCGGGTAAATCATTTCTTTTTACATCTTTTGTGTGTAGTTTGCTTTTTTAATGTATATATTTTTTTACTTAAATTGGTTGTATGGCTCATTTGAATGCATATACATACGAACCTGCATCTATGGGAACCTCTTTAAACGGAACACAGACTTGGTAACCACATCCAATTGGATGAATCATTATACACTTGGTCCGTATTCATGACTGTATTTACGCTTGGTATATTCATGCTAATTGGTGCCTTCACATACTAGTTGGTGCTAGTATTCACCAGTTCTCAAAGTCCACCAAAGATTCAATAGTGAGATATAGATTTTATGTATATTCATTTCAGTGGATATGTTTTTATTTGTATAAGCTTTTTTAAAATCAATATTAAATACACATTTGTTCATATCTCACTGTGTCAAATAGCGCTGTATATTTTTCTTGGCATGCAGATGTCTGCAGCTGCAAGATTTATGGGTCTTTGTGCTAAACCTTGGAAAGAGATAAAGTGGATGGAGATAAAATACCAGCCAATTAGTTCATAACTGTCAAACACAACCTGTAACATGAAAATTAGGATCTTGCTGAGTAGCACTTTATCTCCGTCCACTTAGGGGTCTATTTACTAAGCCTTGGATGGAGATAAAGTGGACGGAGATAAAGTACCAGCCAATAAGCTCCCAACTGTAATTTTTCAAACACAGCCTGTGACATGGCAGTTAGAAGCCGATTGGCTGGTACTTTATCTCTGTCCACTTTATCTCCATCCAAGGCTTAATAAATAGACCCCAAGTCTCTCTCCAAAGCTTAGTACATAGACCCCTTGCCTCCTTATACTAATGCATATATTCATCCATCTATGGGAGGATATGGCCAGGCCATCATAATGTGTATGCTTTGCTCCGCCCACTGTTTTTCCATCTTCAGCCCCAGACAGTGTTGTATGAGGTGTATGTGAAAAAACAACCGTGCTTGACCGATGGTCTATTGATTCGTATTTGTGTGGACGGCAGTGTATCTCAATACGAACTGGCCCAACACTGCCAAGATTTGTGTTTAGTATATTTCGTATGAAAATGCAATCTCGAATCAAATCGGGACCTTAGTGAATTTCCACCAAGGTGGTATGAATGTTTTTTCAGCACATGCTCAGTCAGCTGATAATCACAGGATGCGTCTGCTTTTGGACATAAGAAATAAATATTACTCTCATATGTGTTTGTTTATAATGCTCACAGAGTTTACACTGACCTTGATTAAATAGATCAAATAACTAGGTGTTGAGCCTAATCATTCTATTAATTCCTCAGATACTTATGGAGGTTCTTGTGAAACAGTTAAAGTTGTGTCCAGCGTTTTGCAGACTTTTATGGAATGGATATGGGGGACAACAAACAACTTCCTCTATGAATGGAAAAGTAAGAATTTTTATCATATTGACTTTTATGATAATATATACTAGCTGTTCTACCCGTTCTTCGCACGGGAGTTTCTGATTTTCACGGTTGTAAATATAAATACAGTAAGTGTTGAAAATGTGATACATTTATAGAGATGTAAATTTGAGACTTCTTAATGTAAGTACATATTAATCCATGGTTCTTGGTTCTTGGTGTTACCCGAGGAGCACCTGTAGAAGATACGGTAAAAAGTGACAGGACCATTTTTGTAGTTTATTAAATTCTATACACTGGAGGTGCAAACCAAATCTTGATCCGATTGTCCATTTGGGCGTTATCATTCACACAAAGCAAGCCACGCATCGGTAATTACATCATTATGTCAACCCCCTTTTCATCCCCTTAGGAGAGTTTTATTACAATTCTGATTACGTAGTTTTCCTATTTCCCACCTGAAAAATACTTGTGTTAAATTTCAGCTTCCTAACATATCGTGATGTAAGAGCAGTGGCATAACCTCCATAGGTGCAGGGGATGCGGCTGCTATGGGTCCTGAGTGGTCACGCGGGCCCGGGGCCCGCCGCTCCCCCTGCAACAAGTGAGTCACACTGCAGCACTGCATCTCTGCCTCAACTGCCCTCCCCCTTTCCCGGCCAGCGCTAATCGGGAGCGGACATAGCACTGCATCGGCCACATGCCGTTATGCTGGGCTCTGGCTGTAGTAGCGGGGGGTCTGGATTGTTGGGTCAACAGTAACTAGGTCAACAGTCATTAGGTCGACCACTATTGGTTGACAGTGACTAGGTCGACACATGAAATAGGTCGAGATGGTCATTAGGTCGACATATAAAAAGGTTGACATGAGTTATTATTTTGTTTGGTGTAGTTTTCTTCATAAAGTGACCGGGAACCCCAATCAGTGCACCGAACACACAGCCTGTCCAGTGATCCTCCCCTAATTAAGCCCAGTGTTCCCACCTCTGAACCATATCTTACTGCCCCCTTCCCATCGTACCCAGTGCATCCCATTCACAAAGTGTCCCCCCATCCATTCCAGTGACCCATACCATATCACTGACCCCTTTTATAACAGTGTCTGCCACACTGCTAAACTGCTAGCCCAGTGTCTCCCCCATTCTCTCCACAATCAGCCCAATGCCCCATCTAAGTGCCCCCCCAGTAAGAACCCCTCCAACCCAGTTCAGTCACAATGTCCTCCCGTCATTCTGCCCAGTGTACCCCCTTGCCCATACTAGTGTTCCTCTCACCCCTATCTCACTGCCCCCCTTCCCATCCAGCCCAGGGCCCCCTATCTGATACACCTATCAGACTTCACCCTTCCCTGTGTGTGGCAACCTGTCTGCTCCCTTCCTCCACCCCTTGTGTGCACAATAGTCTGCCTTCCCCCTCTTCCTTTCTAATGACTGACTGTATGACTGACTACCCCCCCCCCCCCCACACACACACACACACATCACAGCTTTTTGTCTCCCTCAGGGCATGACAGCTTAACACTGCCTTGCTTCCCCTGCATATGATATCTTCTGTCTCCAACCCCCCCTCCCCGTGTCTCCACCCTTTCCCTTTTGTTGTGACAGCTTTGTCTCTTGCCCTCCCCCCTGTGTTGTGACAATTTCTGTCCCTTGTCCCCCTCTCTGTTGTGATAACTTTTGTATCATCACCTAACCCAGCGTGTGTCAGCATCTGTCTCCTCTCCATGTGGCAGAACTCCCACCTTTGTGTGTGACAACTGTCTTCCTCCCCCACCCCCTCTATGTGTGAAAACTTCTATCTGTCCCTTACCTCTACTCTGCAATTATCTCTCTCTCACCTCCTGCTACTATTTGTGTGAATGTCTCTACCAACCAACACTCCATTTTCAAATTACACCCAGGGCCAACCTAACCATTATCACTGCCTACACAGCTGCATAAAACACCACATGTGGAGGCCGCTGCTGCTGCCTTCTCCATTCCGACTGCTGCCCACTGCCACCCCTCCTGCGCTGCCTGCAGATAGCCCAGACTGCGGGGTGAGGTGAGTGGGGAGCCAAAGAGGGAAATCACTGGAACAGGGTTGCATGCTGTGGGCACCATCCTTCTGCAAGCACAGTCATTATCTCCCTATCACCCCTGCCTCAGTTACCCACTATCTCCCTGTCACCCCTGCCTCAGTCACCCACTATCTCCCTGTCACCCCTGCCTCAGTCACCCACTATCTACCTGTCACCCCTGCCTCAGTCACCCGCTATCTCCCTGTCACCCCTGCCTCAGTCACCCGCTATCTCCCTGTCACCCCTGCCTCAGTCACCCGCTATCCCCCTGTCAACCCTGCCTCACCAGTCACCCGCTATCCCCCTGTCAACCCTGCCTAACCAGTCACCCACTATCTACCTGTCAACCCCTCCATTCTGGTGGAGTGCTGTGGGCCCTTTAAAAATTTTGCTATGGGGACCACGAAGGTCTAGTTATGCCCCTGTGAAAGAGAATTAGTGATGAATCAGTCAGTGAGTGAGAAATACAGTAAAAAAAAGTGACTGGACCATTTTTGTAGTTTATTAAATTCCACACACTGGAGGTGCAATCCAAATTTTGATCCGAATGTTTGTTTGGGTGTTATCATTCACACAACGCAAGCCACACATCTGGAATGACGTCATTATGTCAACACCCTTTTCATCCCCTTGGGAGAGGTTTATTAAAATTCTGATTACGTAGTTTTCCTATTTCCTGCCTGAAGACTACCTATGTTAAATTTCAGCTTGCAAAATATGATATGACATGTCTACTGTCAACGTTTCAATGTTAATATAACATTTTCATCAGTACAAACAAAATGCAAAGTTACTGACCATTTATGTGCTCCCCTGCTGGCACAGCTGTATGATGTCACACCCAGTGAGCCCAGTGCTATTATTTAGCAGCAACCGGCAGGAACTCAGTTCGTGAACCTCTCATTAACTATGACATAATCAGGGACTGGGTTCATGAACCTGTCATAGGCCAAAATGTATTTTCCTTTAGATGTTTTATTTTGAAGTCCATTTTGAGTGCTTTCTTTTCTTAAACGTATCTATCATCTATCAATTAATCTATAACTTTTTTTAATAACTCCAGCCCCACACAAGTAGTTTGTGATCCTATTTTTCCAGAAAAATAGTACTGAGTGCGCCTCCATTGCAGCACAGACTGATAAAACAAGGTAATATAACACAAAATAAATACTTGAAACATTAAGTTATCACTAAAAATTAGTCAACCCCGATGCCAGCAAGTAAATAATGTTAGTTAAATGTAGTGTAATCCTATTTAAGAATAGGAGTGTGCACATGGCCATTTTTCAGGTTCAATGTTTTGGTTTTAGATCTGTATCTCCTTCGTATTTTGTATCTGTATTGGTTTTGCCGAAACCGACCTTGTGAGTTTTAGTTTTGGTTTTAGTTTTGGAAGTGTTTTTTTTTTTAATATAAAAAAAACATCTAAAATAAAAGAATTGTTATTCATCCAGTTTAGGCCAAAAGGTTGCACCGAGGTATTTGTGTGACTAAACTAAGCGGCAGCAGTGAGTGGCACAAACATGTGGCACATCTAGGAGTGGCACTCCAGTGGCAAACAGGATATCAGTTTTATAAACTATGCCAAAAAAATACTCCAAAGAGCACAAAATGCAAAGAAAAGAGGTGCAAGATGGAATTGTCCTTGGGCTCAACCCATCCACCCACCCTTATGTTGTATATATTAAACAGGACATGCACAGTTTAACAAACCAATCATTTCAGTGACAACCCTTGTGGCTGAAATTATTGGTTTGTTTGGGCCCTCACAAAACAATTTTTTAGAAGGACTACCTCCGTTAAGTAATAAGGTAATGATGAGGTGTTAATTACATTATAATCTTGTACAATAAAATTAATGTCTTCATCGCAAATAACGTGACATGCAGGAGGTGCCTAGATGGCTAATGTTCCTACCTCTACTAAATTTGGCCTCACAAATCGAGCAGAGGCTTTCATAAACATTGTCAGGATTGGAGTAACAATAATTCCACACCAAAAGGTGTCTTTTTTGGTCTTATTCCCATGCATCGCAATGGCTTTCTTTTTATCACGGTAAACAACTGCAGCCACCGGTGGCTGACTTGTACAAATAACATCATCCTCAAATTCCTCACTGTCAGATTGTACACACATATCCTCCTCATCCTGTCCCACTTCCACACACGAATCCTCAATTTGTATTATGTCCTCCTCATCAGATTCATCATCATCTTTACTGCTCCCCACATGTGCAGATGGTTCAGAAATGGTGAAAGGAGTTGAAAGAAGCTTCTCTATGAGGACAGTGTGATAAATGTCAGACTCACACATAGGTGATGTGAACACCCCTAAACATTCATCAAGAATGTCTGATGGTTCTGATTCTGAATGCGCAGTTTGTCTTACTGTCTCTGCAGCTAACTTTTCTTTTGATTTTTTTTTTCTTTATCACTCTAAAATTAAATGATTTAACATACCCTGACTTAAGCCCTCTATGCCCCTGGGCATCTGCCTTAGCAGATAACGTTGACAGACTTGCATTGTCAATGTCATGACTAGTGGCAGCAGCTTCGGCACTAGTAGTAGCCTCCATTTCTATCAACACAAAGTGAGGTTGACCTTCACCAACAGCGTCGCACAAATGAGTCAGAAATATAACTACACACTGCAGTTGACTTCACTGACAGCGTCTCACAAATGAGTCAGAAATTTATATAATAATTACACACTGTGGCTGACTTAACCGACAGCGTCACACATATGAGTCAGAAATATTTATAATAATTACACAATGCAGTTGACTTTACCGACAGCGTTGCACAAATGAGTCAGAAATATGTATAATAGTTACACACTGCGGTTGACTTCACCAACAGCATCGCACAAATGAGTCAGAAATCAAGAACCCAAGTGAAAAATAAACAACAAATACCTTATATAACCAACAATAATAAGTGATATAGGACAGTGCCATCGCCGTGCCACTCCCCCACCCGATGTAATGACGTCATCAAACAGTGTCAGTTTGTTGCAGCACACCCGCCAGCTTCCCTCTGGGACAAAGCTGTGCGTCATTACATCAGACATCAGTGACGCGACCCCGGGCGCACATAGGCCCTCATTCCGAGTTGTTCGCTCGCTAGCTGCTTTTAGCAGCATTGCACACGCTAAGCCGCCGCCTACTGGGAGTGAATCTTAGCTTCTTAAAATTGCGAACGAAAGATTTGCAATGTTGCGATAAGACATCTCTGTGCAGTTTCTGAGTAACTCGAAACTTACTCGGCATCTGCGATCAGTTCAGTGCTTGTCGTTCCTGGTTTGACGTCACAAACACACCCAGCGTTCGCCCAGACACTCCTCCGTTTCTCCAGCCACTCCCGCGTTTTTCCCAGAAACGGTAGCGTTTTTTCACACACGCCCATAAAACGGCCAGTTTCCGCCCAGAAACACCCACTTCCTGTCAATCACACTACGATCACCAGAACGAAGAAAAAGCCGTGAGTAAAATTCCTAACTGCATAGCAAATTTACTTGGCGCAGTCGCAGTGCGAACATTGCGCATGCGCACTAAGCTGAAAATCGCTGCGATGCGAAGAAATTTACCGAGCGAACAACTCGGAATGACCCCCATAGTGTTGTCAATCACGGCGTTACCAGGGCATTGCAGTACACACTGCAACAGAATCCAGATAAACAATAAGAGAATTTACAGAGTGAAAAACAATGAAATAGTAACTTGCACCCTAGCTGCAGCTTGGCACTCATCCAAAAAGAACACCACTCCTTTCTAGATACAAAACACACAGATGAATGAGCTCCAAGTGCTGCTATACAGAACTGGAATCCGTATGTCCCTGAAAATCCTCAAAGAAAAAACATAGCAATAAACATGAAGTAATCTTCAATTCTCTGTTGATCACTCAAATCTTTTAAATCTCCACTTGTTTCCTGCACAAGCACGTTTGGATCTATATGTGAATCTCACTGTGGAGGTTTTCATTGTCAACATATTTTTAACCTCTGTTGTACTACTATGACAACGTTTTATAATTGAGATTTTCTTCATCTAAATCAATTGGATTTAAAGTCTTTTAGTCCATGTGTGTTTAAGGACATCTACACGATCATTACTGATGACTTTCTTCACACATTTTTGTGATTAAGGACCCTGATAGGGTTTGTTTAGAGAAAAAGACTCACCAAGGTAGCTGTATAATTATTGCCCTATATAAATGCCAATCTTGTGGTCCTGCCCTTTTTTGTGAATTACCCCTGATGAAGTTGTTAAGATGACACGCGTAGGGTCTGTCAGCTATGAGTCACCAATCCAGATTGGGAAGATTCTCCCTTTTGAGCTCACACCTTGTGAAGAGTTATGAAGTTTATTGCCGGAAAAATGGACTGTGATGAAAGGAGGTGCTGTGTGATGGTATAGGAGGTCCCCATAAAGGACAGGACATAAAGATACCCTTTGATGCACTTAGGGCTTATTATAAAGGTAAGCCTTGTTCTAATGGGTTATGTACCGTTTATTTGATGTCACACTGTCCCAATTTATGAAATTATGAAGTCATGAAAGAAACCTTTATGGGAATGCATTGTCTATAACAAAGGTCAGCTCCAGTGATACAACTACTGATCAACAGAGAATTGAAAATTCCTTCATGTTTATTGCTATGTTTTTTCTTTGAGGATTTTCAGGAACATACGAATTCCAGTTCTGAATAGCAGCGCTTGGAGATCATCCATCGGTGTATTTTGTAATAAGAGAATTTAACCAGTGCAAAGACAAACACTTATAAAAAACATTTAAAAACAACCCGTGGACAATAAATGCATGGAGGGACATTGGTGTAATACTAAGCAAATGTGATATAGATATACTGTAGCTATATATATATACTTTTTATATCTAAATAGAAAAAAGTTTATCAATTATCTCAAATCACCAGGTAGATAAAAGTCACATAATGAATTGTGTCCATATAAGGTATGACAATGAGCCTGAAATGAGAATTCCAAATATTCTAAAATAGCAAGATATAAGGTGTTACTAATGTAGATCATAGCCAGAAGACTGTGACCATCATATATATATAAAAAAAAAAAAAACACTGAACCATATAATTCAAAGCAAAAGAACTAGGGGCCTAATTCAGACCTGATTGCTCCTCTGCAAATTTGCATAGATCTGCGATCAGATAACCGCCATCCATACAGAGTGAAACCCCGCCCCGTACAAATGTGCGAATGCATGCGTACGCCATGCGAAAACTTCACCAGACAGCGGACAGCTGCAAATCAGTTTGCAACTCACTCACCATCGAATGATTTTTCCAGTCTGTGCGTAGCCCAAGACTTACTCCTACAGTGCGATAAAATCAGTCTGTTCAGGGCTGTAGCTGACGTCACACACCCTCCCAGAAAACACTTGGGAATGCTTGCGTTTTTCCTGACACTGCCAGTTACCACCCACAAATGTCCGCTTCCCGTCAATCACCTTGCATACGCCTAGCGATCAAAATTTTTGCACCATTCTGTCGCTGTTTGGCCTTGCGCCTGCGCATTGTGGTACATACCCATGCGCAGTCATTCGATAATCGGCCACTGTGCGATTTCGCACAACAGCGATAAGGTCTGAATTAGGTCCTAGGCACAAAAGGTTATAAAAAGCACACCAATGATAAACTTTCATTAGGGCCAAGGGGGCTACACAGTTTATTCTGTGAATCCAGAATGCTTCCAACTGGAGCAATTTATTATGTCTGTCTCCTCCCCTCTTGGATGCTGGAATATGGTCCACAATTTTGTAGGTCAAAGTTGCTGAATTGTGTCAATGATCACAAAAATGACGGGCCACTGGCTAGTCTATCTCTTTGCCCTCAATGACTTGCCGAATCGCTGTGCGATGTTGAGTCATCCGGGTACGGAACGTGCAAGACGTGTTGCCAGTAGCGGATCTTGCCACGGGCAAGCAGGACTTTTGCCCGGGGCGCCGCCTTCCGGAGGGTGCCGGCGCCGCACGAGGGCAAGATCCGCTGCTGCTGTGCCCCCCCCCCCGCTGGCCGCTGTGAAGGGAAACTAGAGTTTCCCTTCGTGGAGAGGTCCTTTACTGTGCGGTGCGCGATGACGTCATTTCGCACCGCACATTAAAGGACCTCTCCACGAAGGGCTTCACAGCGGCCAGCGGCCAGCAGCAGCGGGGGGCAGCGGGCAGCACATTTTAGAGCGCTACAGTAGTCTGTACAGGGGGCGTAAATGACCACGCCACCTGTACGAAGCCACGCCCCCATTGCCGCCCGGGGCGCTCAAAGCCCCAGAACCGGCCCTGCGTGTTGCCTATGTATACCAGGCTGCAGGGACATCTAATTAGCTACACAATATAGCAACTGGTACAGCTGAGAACATGTCTTATGGAAATGTGCGTCGCTCACATCTGCCATCATGACGCACAGCGTCATCCTGCAGGGAAGCCGGCAGGGATGCCGCGATAGATATATTTACTGTGCAAAAGAAAAGTGTAACTCAGAGTCTTGTTAAGCAGTGAAGAAAATTTATTTACTTCTTGGTCTTGAGAAAGGGGAGTACGTCCCCAAAACGAAGACCTAAGTAAACGAATTTTCTTCACTGATTAACAAGTCTACCGAGTGACACCCTCTTTCTGCTACGGCGTACACTGGGTTCCACAAGGATTGGACAATGGGGTGTAGAGTAGGATCTTGATCCGAGGCACCAACAGGCTCAAAGCTTTGACTGTTCCCAAAATGCACAGCGCCGCTTCCTCTATAACCCCGCCTCCCTGCACAGGAGCTCAGTTTTGTAAGTTGGCGCTGCAGTAAGCAGGCACTTAACAGAGGGGCTGCTCCAAGCAGCCCTAAGAAAAGCTTTTTATGAGGTAAAAAGTGAAGACTTCAAGGGCAACAGTGGTGGTAAATGTCTTGTGACATTCACTGCTGCAGCTCCATCTCACCCCAGCGGCGCTGTACACTCCCGAGCCCTGGTTGCCGGGTACCTACAGCGGAGGCTCCAGTTTTCTTCACGGCTGGGGCTCTCCAGGATTGCGTGGCCGCGCTTCGGGAGGACCCGGTCTTTATCGCGATCCAGCATGGTCAGTGGGAGGCGGGCCGCGCGCGCTGGCGGTGGACACTGTGGATACAGGCGATCCCACTAGATCACCAGGGCATGGGCGCAGGTCAGGTTTTATCTCTAAACCAATTCTTATATCGCCCACAGTACCCGGTGGTTTTGCCAGCAGAGGGGATAAGGCTTAGACCTGAAGCCCCTCCCCCAGCCCCAGGGCGCCATTTCTAGCAAGTGTTCCCGCCCTGGAGCTGCATCTCTGTCTTTTCCACACTCCCTGTCAGTGTCTGCGGCGCCATTGTCCCTCAGCTCACTGTTCCTGGGACTGCTTGGGCAAATCCTCCTATGTAAAGCCGCCTGGTTGTCAGTGCTGTGACTTTACATGACACTTTAGTATTCTACCTGCCTTTTTTAGTCAGTGTTAGTAAGAAAGAGTGCACTTAGTCAGGGTTTTATAGTACAATTACCCGGTGATATACATCCAGTTCTTACTGTGTACTGTTCTATCTATTGTTATATAGCTGTGTAAGCTAGTCCAGTGCAGTATTATTGTCAGTAATAACCTCTGCATTGTACAAACTGTGACTATCTGTGTGTGCATCTGATAGCTGAGTGTTGTCCATTTCGTGTCTTTCACGCAACTTACTATCCCTATATTCTATAACCTGAGGGGGCTTGGTGCGTCAGGTTTTTATCTAATATAGGATTTTCACAAAGATATACTGTATTACGTATTTCTCTTACGTCCTAGAGGATGCTGGGGACTCCGTAAGGACCATGGGATAGACGGGCTCCGCAGGAGACATGGGCACTTTAAGAAAGACTTTAGGTATGGGTGTGCACTGGCTCCTCCCTCTACGCCCCTCCTCCAGACCTCAGTTTACTACTGTGCCCAGAGGAGACTGGGTGCATTACAGGGAGCTCTCCTGAGTTTCCTGTCAGAAAGTATATTTATTAGGTTTTTTATTTTCAGGGAGCCTGCTGGCAACAGACTCCCTGCATCATGGGACTGAGGAGAGAGAAGCAGACCTACTTCTGTGAGTTTCAAGACTCTGCTTCTTAGGCTACTGGACACCATTAGCTCCAGAGGGATCGGTACGCAGGTCTCACCCTTGCCGTCGGTCCCAGAGCCGCGCCGCCGTCCTCCTCGCAGAGCGGGAAGATAGAAGCCGGGTGAGTATGAGAAGAAAAGAAGACTTCAGAGGCAGCAGAAGACTTCATGATCTTCACTGAGGTAATGCACAGCAGTAAAGCTGTGCGCCATTGCTCCCATACACCTCACACACGGCAGTCACTGTAAGGGTGCAGGGCGCAGGGGGGGTGCCCTGGGCAGCATATGAACCTCTCTTTGGCAAAAAAATATATATATATACAGCTGGGCACTGTATATATAAAGAGCCCCCACCAGTTTTTAGTATATTTGAGCGGGACAGAAGCCTGCCGCCGAGGGGGCGGGACTTCTCCCTCAGCACTCACCAGCGCCATTTTCTCCACAGCACAGCGCTGAGAGAAAGCTCCCTGGACTCTCCCCTGCTTATACCACAGTGAAAGAGGGCTTTGAAGAAGGGGGGGGGGGGGCACATAATTGGGCGCATATATATATATATATATATAGACTAAACGAATGTCCGGCACTCCAACAATATTTACCAGCTGCTGTGGTGCAGTTCTGTGGATTTGCATGTACCAGGAGATTGAAGCTGCACTCACAGACTTATAAACACCAATTAGATCCCCGGCGAAGACAAAGAGTCAGACAACCGGAATGGTACCCTGGTTGTCTGACTCTTTGTCTTCGCCGGGGATCTAATTGGTGTTTATAAGTCTGTGAGTGCAGCTTCAATCTCCTGGTACATATATATATATATATATATATATACACAGAAGAAAGTCCTGTACTCGCATCCAATTTTTCAGGGTGGGTGCTATCCCAACAGAACAAGGTCCGCTGAATATATTGGTGTCCACACAGGTGGCGGGTGCACTCTCACAAATGTACTCAGATTCTGTAGTTGATATCAATTTGTTCTTTATTATAGCCTCATCAAGGGGGCTATAATAAAGAACAAATTGATATCAACTACAGAATCTGAGTACATTTGTGAGAGTGCACCCGCCACCTGTGTGGACACCAATATATATATATATATATATATATATATAAACAGCGCTACTGGGTAAACATATATTTATTGTGTTTTTTCCTGGGTCATATAGCACTGGGTGTGTGCTGGCATACTCTCTCTCTGTCTCTCCAAAGGGCCTTGTGGGGGAACTGCCTTCAGATAAGAGGATTCCCTGAGTGTGTGGTGTGTCGGTACGCATGTGTCGACATGTCTGAGGTAGAAGGCTCTCCTAGGGAGGAGGGGGAGCAAATAAATGTGGTGTCTCCGTCGACAACGCCGACACCTGACTGGATGGATATGTGGAATGTTTTAAGTGCTAATGTAAATTTATTGCACAAAAGATTAGACCAGGCATGTCCAAACTGCGGCCCTCCAGCTGTTGTGAAACTACATATCCCGCCTGGATTAGACAAAGCTGAAGCTAGGGAACAGCCAGGGAGTCAACCCATGTCTGTCCCTATGTCGCAGGGACCTTCGGGTTCTCAAAAGCGCCCACTATCCCGAATAGTAGACACAGATACCGACACGGATTCTGACTCCAGTGTCGACTACGATGATGCAAAGTTACAGCCAAAATTGGCTAAATGTATTCGATATATGATTATTGCAATAAAAGATGTTTTGCATATCACAGAGGAACCCCCTGTCCCTGACACGAGGGTACACATGTATAAGGGAAAGAAACCTGAGGTAACCTTTCCCCCATCACATGAATTGAGCGAATTATGTGAAAAAGCTTGGGAATCTCCAGACAAAAAACTGCAGCTTCCCAAAAGAATTCCTATGGCGTATCCTTTCCCGCCAAAGGACAGGATACGATGGGAATCCTCCCCTAGGGTGGACAAAGCATTGACACGCTTATACAAAAAGGTAGCGCTGCCATCCTAAGATACGGCCGCCCTCAGGGATCCTGCTGACCGCAAGCAGGAGGTTACCTTGAAGTCCATTTACACACATTCTTGTACCTTACTCAGAACGGCGATTGCGTCGGCCTCGGTTTGTAGCGCTGTAGCAGCATGGACAGATACCTCATCAGCGGAAATTGAGACCCTACATAAGGATACTATTTTATTGACCCTAGGGCATATAAAAGATGCTGTCTTATATATGAGAGATGCTCAAAGAGACATTTGTCTACTGGGTTCTAGAATCAGCGCTATGTCGATTTCTGCTAGACTAGTCCTATGGACCCGGCAATGGACAGGTGATGCCGACTCAAAGAGGCATATGGAGGTTTTACCTTACAAGGGTGAGGAATTGTTTGGGGAAGGTCTCTCGGACATGGTCTCCACAGCTACAGCTGGTAAATCAAATTTTTTGCCTTATATTCCCTCACAGCCTAAGAAAGCACCACATTATCAAATGTAGTCCTTTCGATCACAAAGAAACAAGAAAGTACGAGGTGCGTCTTTTCTTGCCAGAGGTAAGGGCAGAGGTAAAAAGCTGCACAACACAACTAGTTCCCAGGAACAGAAGTCCTCCCCGGCCTCTACAAAATCCACCGCATGACGCTGGGGCTCTGCTAAAGGAGTCCGCCCCAGTGGGAGCACGTCTTCGAGTTTTCAGCCACATCTGGGTTCACTCACAGGTGGATCCCTGGGCAATAGAAATTGTTTCTCAGGGTTACAATCTGGAATTCGAAGAGGTGCCTCCTCGCCGGGTTTTCAAATCGACCCTACCAGCTTCTCCCCCGGAAAGGGAGATAGTGTTAAATGCAATTCACAAATTGTATCTTCAACAGGTGGTGGTCAAGGTTCCCCTGCTTCAACAAGGAAGGGGATATTACTCAACTCTGTTTGTAGTCCCGAAACCGGACGGTTCGGTCAGACCCATTTTAAATTTAAAATTCCTGAACCTATACTTGAAAAGGTTCAAGTTCAAGATGGAATCGCTAAGAGCGGTCATCGCCAGCCTGAAGGGGGGGGATTTTATGGTATCTCTGGACATAAAGGATGCATACCTTCATGTTCCCATTTATCCACCTCATCAGGCGTACCTGAGATTTGCGGTACAGGATTGTCATTACCAATTTCAGACGTTGCCGTTTGGGCTTTCCACGGCCCGAGGATTTTCACCAAGGTAATGGCGGAAATGATGGTGCTCCTGCGCAAGCAAGGTGTCACAATTATCCCGTACTTGGACGATCTCCTCATAAAAGCGAGATCAAGAGAGCAGTTGCTGAACAGCGTGTCACTTTCACTGAAGGTGTTAAAGCAACACGGCTGGATTCTCAATATCCCGAAGTCGCTGTTGGTTCCTACGACTCGTCTGACCTTCTTGGACATGATTCTGGATACAGACCAGAAAAGGGTTTATCTTCTGATAGAAAAAGCTCAGGAACTCATGACTCTGGTCAGGAACCTATTGAAGCCAAAACAGGTGTCAGTGCATCACTGCACTCGAGTCCTGGGAAAGATGGTGGCATCATACGAAGCCATTCCCTTCGGCAGGTTCCATGCGAGGACTTTCCAATGGGACCTACAGGACAAGTGGTCCGGGTCACATCTACAAATTCATCAGTTGATCACCCTGTCCCCCAGAGCCAGGGTATCTCTCCTGTGGTGGCTGCAGAGTGCTCACCTTCTAGAAGGCCGCAGGTTCGGCATTCAGGACTGGATCCTGGTGACCACGGACGCGAGCCTCCGAGGTTGGGGAGCAGTCACACAGGGAAGAAACTTCCAAGGTCTTTGGTCAAGTCAAGAGACTTGTCTTCACATCAACATCCTGGAACTGAGGGCCATATACAACGCCCTACGTCAAGCGGAGACCTTACTTCGCGACCAACCAGTTCTGATCCAGTCAGACAACATCACCGCAGTGGCTCATGTAGTCCGCCAAGGCGGCACAAGGAGCAGAGTGGCAATGGCAGAAGCCACCAGGATTCTTCGCTGGCCGGAAAATCATGTAAACGCACTGTCAGCAGTGTTCATTCCAGGAGTGGACAACTGGGAAGCAGACTTCCTCAGCAGACACGACCTGCATCCAGGAGAGTGGGGACTTCATCAGGAAGTCTTCGCACAGATTGCAAGTCTGTGGGGACTGCCCCAGATAGACATGATGGCGTCCCGCCTCAACAAAAAGCTACAGAGGTATTGCATCAGATCAAAAGACCCTCAGGCGGTAGCTGTAGACGCCCTAGTGACACCGTGGGTGTTCCAGTCGGTCTATGTGTTTCCTCCTCTTCCTCTCATACCCAAGGTGTTGAAAATTATAAGGAAAAGAGGAGTGAGAACAATTCTCATTGTTCCAGATTGGCCACGAAGGACCTGGTATCCGCATCTGCAGGAAATGCTGACAGAAGATCCGTGGCCTCTTTCTCTATGACAGGACCTGTTGCAACAGGGGCCCTGTCTGTTCCAAGACTTACCGCGGCTGCGTTTGACGGCATGGTGGTTGAACGCAGGATCCTAGCGGAAAAGGCATTCCGGATGAGGTCATTCCTACGCTGATAAAAGCTAGGAAGGACGTGACAGCTAAACATTATCACCGTATATGGCGAAAATATGTTTCTTGGTGTGAGGCCAGGAATGCTCCTACGGAGGAATTCCATCTGGGCCGTTTCCTTCACTTCCTACAGACTGGATTCAATTTGGGCCTAAAATTAGGCTCCATTAAGGTTCAGATTTCGGCCTTATCCATTTTCTTTCAAAAATAATTGGCTTCTTTCCCAGAAGTACAGACTTTTGTGAAGGGAGTGCTGCATATTCAGCCTCCTTTTATACCTCCGGTGGCGCCTTGGGACCTTAACGTGGTGTTTAGTCTCCTTAAGTCGCACTGGTGTGTACCACTTCAAACGGTGGAGTTAAAATTTCTCACTTGGAAGGTGGTCATGTTATTAGCCTTGGCTTCGGCTAGGCGAGTGTTGGAATTGGCGGCTTTGTCTCATAAAAGCCCCTATCTGGTTTTCCATATGGATAGAGCGGAATTGCGGACCCGTCCTTAATTCTTGCCTAAGGTGCTCTCATCTTTTCATATGAACCAACCTATTGTGGTGCCTGTGACTATGCGAGACTTGGAGGATTCCGAGTCCCTTGAGGTAGTCAGGGCTTTGAAAATTTACATGGCCAGAACGGCTAGAGTCAGAAAAACAGAAGCACTGTTGGTCCTATATGCAGCCAACAAGGTTTGCACCCCTGCTTCAAAGCAGACTATTGCTCGCTGGATCTGTAACACGATTCAGCAGGCGCATTCTATGGCTGGATTGCCGTTACCAAAATCGGTCAAGGCCCTTTCCACTAGGAAGGTGGGCTCGTCTTGGGCGGCTGCCCGAGGGGTCTCGGCACTACAACTATGCCGAGCTGCTACTTGGTCGGGTTCAAACACCTTTGCAAAGTTCTATAAGTTTGATACCCTGGCTGAGGAGGACCTCCTGTTTGCTCAATCGGTGCTGCAGAGTCATCCGCACTCTCCCGCCCGTTTGGGAGCTTTGGTATAATCCCCATGGTCCTTACGGAGTCCCCAGCATCCTCTAGGACATAAGAGAAAATAAGATTTTAAACCTACCGGTAAATCTTTTTCTCGTAGTCCGTAGAGGATGCTGGGCGCCCGTCCCAAGTGCGGACTACTTCTGCAAGACTTGTATATAGTTTTGCTTACATAAGGGTTATGTTATAGTTTTCATCGGTCTTGGACTGATGCTATGTTGTTTTCATACTGTTAACTGGTTAGTATATCACAAGTTATACGGTGTGATTGGTGTGGCTGGTATGAATCTTGCCCTTGGATTAACAAAAATCCTCTCCTCGTACTGTCCGTCTCCTCTGGACACAGTTTCTCTAACTGAGGTCTGAAGGAGGGGCATAGAGGGAGGAGCCAGTGCACACCCATACCTAAAGTCTTTCTTAAAGTGCCCATGTCTCCTGTGGAGCCCGTCTATCCCCATGGTCCTTACGGAGTCCCCAGCATCCTCTACGGACTACGAGAAAAAGATTTACCGGTAGGTTTAAAATCTTATTTTTTCTCTGTGATTTAGTCACCATATCTCTCCTTTATCTCTGCTTATGCTGACTACACTGCGCAGGGGTTTGGGTTTAGAGGTATAGTGCTGCTGATAATTGTACTGTGTTACCTCATACTGCAAGTATATCATGTCTGCTTCTGAGGGTAACGGTTCTGGGGCTGAACACACTGACGGTGTTGCTGAAGCCACAGATCCATATGAGGAGAATATAGCAGCTGTGGGCTCTGGTTCTGGGGGCTCCTTGCCCCCAGTGGGATTGTGGCAACGGAGGCACATACTGACCCACCGTGGGCCGCTTTTTCCACGCTTCTGCATACGCTAGTTCATAAACGAACACCCCCTATGGGACCCCCAATGCCGGTACAACCGTATGTGGTCCCTGCAGCTAACCCGCCGTGGGCAGACGATTTATCTGCTCAGTTAAAGAAGTTGAACCAGTCCCTGACTACTAAAAAGTCCAAGGGGTCCTCTAAGCGAGTGCTTGTCTCCTCACAATCCACTGCTGTCATTTACACCTCGCCTGATGAAGACGGCACGTATACTGACCCCACAGGTTCTGACTCAGATACGGCTGATGGGGAGGGTAGTTCACATGTGGATGTTCCTGATCTTGTGGAGGCTATTAAGTTAATTCTACAGATTACGGATGATCCCGAGCCATCCGTCCCTCCTAAGAAACCAGATAGGTTCAAGCGTCAGAAGGTGGTTAAACAAGTTTTACCTCACTCTGACCACCTAGTGTATATACGTCAGGAACCCTGGGAAAACCCGGGTACGAAGTTTGTGCCTCACAAGAAAATGCTGTCTCGCTATCCCCTCACGCCAGAGCTGTCTAAGAATTGGGAAACGCCTCCTCCAGTGGACTCACATGTGGCTAGGATGGTGGTTTCCTCAGCTCTGCCTGTCACTACCGTCACGTCTCTAAAAGAGCCTACGGATAAGCATGTGGAGGGTTGTCTGAAAGCGATTTACACCCTCATGGGTGCTGCGCAAAGGCCCACTATTGCAGCTTCATGGGCTGCCGAGGCTATTGAAGCGTGGGCCTTGGAGTTAGATACTGAAATCTCCTCTGACCATGCTAGACAATACTTGTCATATATTGTCACAGCTTCTCGCTATATTAAAGAGGTGGCTTCGGATGCCGCTATCCTAGCAGCCAAGGCCTCTACTACGTCAGTCCTGGCTCACCGGATATTGTGGCTGAGATCCTGGTCTGTGGATCTGGACTCTAGAAAAACCCTGGAGGTACTCTCTTTCAAGGGAGATATTCTGTTTGGGGAGGACTTAAATAAGATAGTGGCTGACTTGGCTACTGCCAAAACTGCCTGTCTACCAAATACCGCTCTTTCTGTGTCGAAGGCTAAAGGTACGTCCTTTTCGCCCCTTTCGCCCTTCAGGTAAAGCAAAAGGTCAGGCATACCACAAGCAGGCCCGCACTTCCAAACCTGGTAAGCCGAAGCCCAAAAGAGCCTGGGCTGCCCGTCAGCCAGCTTCCAAGACCGATAAGCCTGCTGCATGATGGGGCGGGCCTCCCCCTGGGGGATCCCAGGGTGGGGGGCCGGCTTCTAGGGTATACCCAGGAATGGTTGAAGACCACTTAAGATGCCTGGGTACAGGAAGTCGTCACTCGAGGTTACGCCATAGCCTTCAAAAACCGACCCCCTCATCGATTTTGCCAGACAGACGTCCCGTCGGACCAGACAAAGGCAAACCCCCTGCATTCGGTGGTACAGACCCTCCTGGATACAGGAGTCGTAGTACAGGTGCCTCTTGCTTAGAGGGGCCGGGGGTACTATTCTCCGCTGTTTCTAGTCCCAAAACCGAATGGGTCCTCCCGGCCCATTCTCAACCTCAAGGCATTGAACAGGTTTGTGAAGGTTTCCAAGTTCCGTATGGAAACCCTTCGCTCTTTAGTTCTGGCCTTGGAACCTGGGGACTACATGGTCTCCCTGGATATACAGGTTGCTTACCTGCATATTCCTATAGCAGTGTCAAATCAGCAATACCTGAGGTTCGCTATTGGCAACCTTCATTACCAGTTTCGGGCGTTACCTTTTGGTTTGACAACGGCTCAGCAAGTCTTCACCAAAGTAATGGCGGTAATGACGGTGGTACTCCGCCGTCAAGGGGTCAGGATATTGCCGTACCTGGACGACTTGTTAATCCTGGCAAAATCCCCAGAACTTCTCCTGTGTCAACTGGATATGACGGTCCGGTTTCTACAAGCCCACGGGTGGCTAATCAACTGGAAGAAATCCTCCCTGATCCCTGCTCAGAGCATAGTGCACCTGGGAGCGCTATTGGACACTCACAACCAGCGGTTGTTCTTGTCTCAGGAGAAAGTCCTGAAGCTTCAGGACAGGATTCGTTGCTTCCTTTCTCGTCCGCAAGTGTCGATACATTCGGCAATGCAGGTGCTGGGCCTCATGGTCGCAGCATTCGACATGGTGGAGCATGCTCAATTCCATTCTCGCCCCCTCCAGATGCTGATTCTAGCCAAGTGGGACAGCCTGCCTCACCGGATCAGGTCTCACATGATCTCATTGACTCCGGAGGTCCGTCTGTCGCTACTTTGGTGGCTCCGGGACCAACAGTTGTGCAGGGTCCGTCCCTTCTGGATATCCAACTGGGTCCTGTTGACGACAGATGCCAGTCTAAGAGGTTGGGGCGCGGTGTTGGAGCAACACTCCCTTCAGGGTCGGTGGACCAAGAAGGAGTCTCTCCTCTCGATCAACATTCTGGAATTGCGGGTGGTCTTCAATGCGTTGAACCTGGCCCAGCATTTAATTCAGAACCGTCCTGTCAAATACAGTCGGACAACGCCACCACTGTGGCTTACATAAATCATCAAGGCGGCACTCGAAGCCGTTCAGCAATGAAGGAAGTCTCACGGATTCTACGTTGGGCGGAACGCCATCTACCGGCCATATCGACAATATTCATTCCGGGAGTCCTGAATTGGGAAGCGGACTTTCTCAGTCGTCAGGATGTGCATGCCGGCAAGTGGAGCCTCCATCCAGGAGTGTTTCAACTCCTAGTGGAAAAGTGGGGTCTTCCAGATGTAGATCTGATGGCGTCTCGACACAATCACAAGGTTCCGGTCTTCGGAGCAAGAACAAGGGATCCTCAAGCAGCATTCGTGGATGCGCTGGCGGTGCCATAGAGGTTTCGGCTGCCGTACGTGTTCCCTCCGGTGTCACTCCTGCCCAGGGTAATTCGGAAGTTCAAGCAAGAAAAAGGAAATCTGCTTCTCATAGCTCCGGCGTGGCCCAGACGGCACTGGTTCTCAGACCTGCAAGGCCTATCGTCAGAGCGTCCACTTCTGCTTCCACAATGCCCAGACCTCCTTGTTCAGGGCCCCTGTGTCTACCAGGACCTACACAGAGATTGGGTATCTGCACACTCATAATATATTATTTATTGTTTGTTTGTTTGTGAGTGTATGTGGTTCATCACCATACATTCACTTGGTAAACCCCTTATATTATATCACAAATATTGTTCAATATATTCAGGGGGTGCTGTCAACTACAGTGTATTGAAACAAGAATGTGAGAGGAAAAAACAGAAGGAAGTCTGTATTGTTGACGCACTGAGAGAATATGAATTTATTCTAAAATATAACCTTTATTCGATATACATTAAAATAAGGTTGGATATTGTCCTGAGCTACCGTGAAACATAAGAGTTAAAATCACAATACTGACAAATAAGTGAAAAGAATGGAAAAATGTGTGAATAAAGAGTTAAAAAACGTGTCCACATGTGTTTCTCGTCTAATTCTTGGGAGTTATTGTAATGACTTGTATATTGACTGTCTTTATCCAATATCAAGAGGGCTTATCACAAATTTATAATACTAGAACCCACTATGCTGTATTAATAATTCAAACAACCAATCTTTAGGTGTGTGTATCCTTCACTCCATAGAAGTTACCAGCTGGAGGTTACTCCCCAAATGCGGAGACTATAGATTCAAATACATATACATATATCATCCGATTACAAATAGAAGGTTATCTTCAGTTATATATAATTGCTGTAATCTCAATTTCCCTATACCCAGAGTCACGGATCTCTACCGAAATAGAAATCTCTATATATCAGGAGTCCTTCACACTTACTATCTATACCCATGAAAAGTATATTATGTATGTGGGCTAGATTACTTTAAAGGTTATGGTAATCCCCACTTTGTGGGAGGCAACCAATGTGTATTAGGGGTATAGCAGCCCCAATTTCCTAGGAAATGGCTTATATTCAGGGGTATAGTAGCCCCAATTATATTTAGGGGTATAGCAGCCCCAATTTTCTAGGAAATTGCTTATATTAGGGGTATAGCAGCCCCAATTTTCTAGAAAGCAATCTACCTATAGGTGCACCTCGTTTCCTGTGCGTCTATAATTATACTGAGAGTTATTATATATATCTTCAATTGAATAGCAATCCAAGATCTTAATATAAAGTAACCCACATATATATTAATAATGGTAACTTTAAGGAATAATTCCTATTTTTTGGCTACCAATATAAATGAAATTATGATTGACAGGTATAGTATTTTTAATCCTCATATAGTGTGATACGTATACATGGTTGTACTTAAATTGTCTCGGATATAGGGAAATTAATTTATCGTTTCTAGTAAATTTATTTCATCTATCCAAAGAATCTTAATATATGAGACAACCGCTGTATAGAGAGACCTTTGCGAGTGTCTCAAGGAATATGTATCATAATGTCATATATTCTAGCTGTCACTTGTACCACAGTCACATAATTATGACTGTATTAATAATCATGTGTATTATAAGGTTTATAGTTATGACATAACCTTTATTGCTAGTAGCTACTTCACTGATCTCTTGAAATACGTAGCTGTCCTCTGGCTCCTGTGTGTTACCAGTTAAATTGCTACAGTGTGTTGTATTCAGTGTATTCAGTTAGAGCATGCCACTGCTTCTGGCTTCTCAAAGTTGCCAATTGATTACTATGTAACAATGTTATGTTGATCCTGTCTCAGCTACTTGATTCTCTAAATTTGTTACAATCATATACAGTTGCAACTACTGATGAGATTTGTAGCTACTAGCTCAGTGTCTGAGGTTTACAACACACCACCAGCTGTCATTGGGTATATCAATCTAAACGGCTAGTGTAGATTTAGCTGCAGCTTAATACAGTCTCCCTATTTCTGAAGACTATTACTTGTCACCATATTTTACATAAATATCTGTATATTAGGCAGTAGATATCCTATCATATAATCTATATATTCAGCCCTCTACAGTCTGGTGTCCCTATCAATGGGGACTGACAGCTAGCCTCCTGTGATTGTTCCTATATTAGCGTCATGACACTACACATGGTTAATCCTCATGTTCAGCCCTCTACAATAACGTCCCTGTTACTACAAACTTCCAACTAATGTTCTATAATCATATATCTGTATTATATCATTTGCACATTGAACACATGTGGACACGCTGTGCCCTACACGCGTGTTTCACTGCTTGTAGCAGCTTCGTCAGGGAGCAACAAGAGCGCCTCCCGAAAGCATGTATAAATCGAATTCATTTGGCCCAATCAACATCTACTATTCAGGTCACGTGGGACCGCCAGCCTATCGTACTTCTACTGTGTCCCAATACGTCACATGCAGCCATCAACCTATAGATTGTATTCATTATTATCACATGACGCCGCTAGCCAATCGCGGTGCTCCAATGTTATATCCACGGAGATGGGGATTACATTACCACCATGCCCCGGTATCTGTATACAGCATATCCATCCGTTGTCTAGCAGCGTGACTTGCTATAAAAGCCTTTATATACCATAATTTACTGGTCCCATTGTGTTTCTCCATCTTACTGCCTCTTGGTTATCGTATTCTATATATCTCAATATTGTTACCTTTATTACGAAAAGCATGCTTTAATGAATATACACATATTCCTGGGTCAGTCTTTACAAATACCCTGTGACAACACTACCCAATCGCGATACTCATACGTTGGTAAGGAAGTGATTTGTAATATACCAAAGAAGAAGGGGATTTAATTGCAATTGGACCCCGAATCTGTGTATATCATATCACTCTGTCTTCACGCTACATAACCAACTGTAACACCTTTGTGTATCATAAAATCTATTGACCCCGCTATATTCTTTCTTCTCCCAGCGGCTTGATTATCATGTATCATATTTTTGGATTTTATCTTCATTTATTCATGCAATTAATTGATAAATAAATACATATTCCTGGGTTATTCCTACCTTGTCCAGCCCTATCGCAGACATAATATGTGATCCCTATCCTAAAAAATAATAAAAGATATAATATATTATAGTCCAAAAACAGGATTTTTGGTAAAGAAAGTGCTAATGTATTCCAAATCCCATTTATGGTACAGATACCACATCACTGCAAAGATGTCCAGTTATGTGTATGTGGTTACTGGGGTAACTCAAAGTTTTAATGTTATAACATTCAGCAATTGGTGATATCCAGTATATTCTGAAGGTAAGTATGTTCCTGAGGTAAGTATCCAGGTAATTCTTTCCCCATATAGCATATTAGCTGACAGGAAGAGTACTCGTCCCTTAATCATTTATCACAGTATCTTGATATTAAGGGAAGTGTACCTTCCCAATATATATACTGACAAAAGAGACATATAATTCTCACCATATAAAGTTGTCACCTAGGTGTTATTAGAATAAAATGATGTGATCCAAATTGGCCTCTTAAATTGCCTGCCAGTTTTTTAGCACTATAGAGGACCATAATAATATGAGTCTGGGCAATATTCCAAAGAAGGAGAGTGTAGACAATACTTCAAAATAATGGATAGATGTTAATAAACCATTATTATCACATAGTATTGTGTACAAACATAAATAATTGCCCAGAGGGGGCTGTGGAGATATAGAAGATACAGTATACAAAATCCAAATGTGATATGGTGAGGGAAATATTTATATTTTAATCAATTGTCACTATATAAAGTTATCATCTAGGTGATATTAAAATAATCTAAATTGGCTAGCCGTAACCTCTCAGATCACCTGCCAGTATTTGGTGCTGGGGGGACCATAGTCATATAAGTTGGAGCAATATTCCAAAAAGAAGAATATTAACAATAATTCAATGTAATGAATAAATGATAATAAAGCCATTATTATCACATAATATTGTGTACGAACATAAATGGTGACCCAAAGAAGGGCAGTGAAAAAGTATTGATGAAAGATAAAGTATAATATATAAAAAGTCCAATATGATGTATGTGAAATCTCACTAATACATAGCGGGATGACAAAAGACACTATAATAGAGTGAATACTAGTGAAGAACATATGTGAACAACTTAAAAAACGTGCATGAAAAATGTTGAATAGAGTGTACATGCAAATCAGTGAAAAAATGGGTGAATCAAAAATATAAATTAGTGTGTGAGAGATAAATGCATCTCTCTAAGCAGAGATACCTACGTAATAAGTGTAAGAGTGATAAAAAATTGTTGAGATGGTATACCTCCATAATTGCAAGAGACTAATCTAAATAGTATGATCAATTAAAAAAGGAGATATAGCTATTTGATTCGTTCATACCATATGGATATACGGTATTTAACAGAAAAATCATTTTCGTTTCAAATTTTAATAATTCCTGATCTAAGTCCCCTCCCCTGATACCAAGCTGTACATGTTTAATACCAAATGCTCTGAGACCCATTGGATCTCCATTGTGGTGGTTTAAAAAATGTCTGGCAACTGGTGGGAGAGGTTTAAACCTGGCTAGGTCTTTTCTAGCATTTCGAATACTGCCAACATGTTCTAGGAGTCTGACTTTCAATGGTCGTATCGTTTTGCCAATGTATTTCTTATGACAGGGACATTCAAGATAGTATACAGTTCCTATCGAGGTACATGTGATTTTTGAAGATATTATCCATTTTTTGTTGTATTTATCAAAGAAATGCTTCGTAGGCATCATAAATTTACAAGCTTTGCAGCTACCGCAAGGGAAAGATCCCTTCTTAGCCATTTCGTTTGGTGAGATTTGGGATAGATGGCTGTGTACCACCTTATCCCTCAGATTTGGTGATCTTCGCCAGCTGGTAAGTGGCTTATCAGGAAGTATCCTGGCCAAATCTTCATCCGTATGGAGAATAGGCCAATGTTTCTCCAAGATATAGTTGATTTCTCTCCAATATATATTGAAGGTCCCCACGTACCTAATGGGTTCTTCCTGTTTCGGTTTGATTTTTGGTGTTAGTAAGGAGTCCCGTTGGTAAGTCTCAACTTCTTGGATTGATCTTTTTATCAATCTATTGCTGTACCCTCTTTTTTTGAAACGTTCACTCAGTTCGGTCTGCCTTGTATGGAAAGTGTCCTCATTGGAGCAGTTTCTTTTTATTCTTAATAGTTCTCCTTTAGGAATTCCTCTGATAGTTGCCGGGAGGTGTGAGCTTGTTGAGTGTAGCAAACTATTAGTGGCTGTTGGTTTTCTATAGAGGTCTGTTGATATGTTTTCATCTTCATCAATATGGATGGTTATGTCTAAGAAGTTAATTGATCTTTGACTGGCTTCCAGAGTCAATTTTAAGTTTAAATTGTTAGTGTTCAAGATGTTGATGAATTCACTCAGTTCTCTGGAGGGGCCTTCCCATAATATTAAGATATCGTCGATATACCTTAAGTATATCAATATGTTGTCAGTATATTTTTCCAACGATTCTTGGAAGACCACCTCTCTCTCCCACCACCCCAGGTAGAGGTTGGCGTACGTGGGGGCACACGCTGTCCCCATCGCCGTCCCTCTAACCTGGAGATAGTGGCGCTCGTTGCAGGTGAAGTAATTGTGAGATAACAAAAATTCTAACAATTCAACAAGGAAGTCACTTCGCTCATTTTGAGCCTCCATATTGAGAAAATACCTTGTGGCTGCGACACCCTGGACATGATTAATGTTCGTGTAGAGACTCTCTACATCGCATGTCACAAGCCATACCCCCGGGTTGACACTAAGATTGTTTAACTTGTTCAGGACATCCATTGTGTCACGTACATAAGAAGGAAGGGTAATGACATGTTTACGTAGATGGTGATCTACATAAATGCTCGCATTTTCTGTTAAACTACCCATGCCAGATAGGATAGGTCTACCCGGTGGCTTCTTCTCATTTTTGTGTACCTTGGGTAGAAGGTATAGCGTCGGTGTCTTTGGTTTATTCATTTTGAGAAAATTCCAATCCTTTTTGGATATAACATTGTTGTCATATGCTGTTTGAACAATGTTATTATATTGTTGAAGGAACGTATTTGTAGGGTTAAAATAGAGTCTTTTATAGCAATTTTTGTCACTCAGCTGTCTTTCAAGTTCCTCCAGATACATTATTCTGGGCCATAGCACAATATTGCCCCCCTTATCTGAGGGCTTAACTACGGTATCCTGCCATTTTGTGATCTCATTCAATGCAGTTCTTTCTCCTATATTCAAGTTGTCAGTGTAGTTCTTATTACATAGATGTAATTGATCAAGATCTTTACACACAAGTCTTTGAAAGACTTCAACTTGAGGGCAGATTTTAGTATCTGGAAAGAATTTGGATTTTCTCGTTATCCTAGATCTATCCTCTGCTTCATCACTAATTGTTTGGGTGGAACCAGATTCAGTGGTAAGTTCTTCCAACATCTGTAGGGCCGAAAGATCATCATCGTCAAAATTTGTAGTGGGGAAGTTAGCTTTTCTATTTTCCTGATTGGAGAAGAATTTTTTGAGGAGAATGTTTCTAGTAAATAATTGAAGGTCCTTTTCACATTCGAAACGGTCTGGTTTTCGTGCTGGGGAGAATGATAGACCTTTACTCAGGACAGATATTTGATTGGGGGTCAGTATTTTTTCGGTTAGATTGATAATTTTCAATTCATCTGTTTTATCCCCCAAAGTTGTTTCTAATTGAGATGTTACTTCCTGTATTGTCTCCTCTCCCTTGGTTCCTCTCTCCAATCTAAAGTATCCCTCTTTCTTCTTCCTCCTCTTGCCCCTCCTGATCTTTCACCATCTATATTTGAATTGGCCTTGAGATGTATACATATCACACTATATGAGGATTAAAAATACTATACCTGTCAATCATCATTTCATTTATATTGGTAGCCAAAAAATAGGAATTATTCCTTAAAGTTACCATTATTAATGTATATGTGGGTTACTTTATATTAAGATCTTGGATTGCTATTCAATTGAAGATATATATAATATATAATATATAATATTATAACTCTCAGAATAATTAGAGACGCACAGGAAACGAGGTGCGCCTATAGGTAGATTGCTTTCTAGAAAATTGGGGCTGCTATACCCCTAATATAAGTAATTTTCTAGAAAATTGGGGCTGCTATACCCCTAAATATAATTGGGGCTACTATACCCCTGAATATAAGCCATTTCCTAGGAAATTGGGGCTGCTATACCCCTAATACACATTGGTTGCCTCCCACAAAGTGGGGATTACCATAACCTGTAAAGTAATCTAGCCCACATACATAATATACTTTTCATGGGTATAGATAGTAAGTGTGAAGGACTCCTGATATATAGAGATTTCTATTTCGGTAGAGATCCGTGACTCTGGGTATAGGGAAATTGAGATTACAGCAATTATATATAACTGAAGATAACCTTCTATTTGTAATCGGATGATATATGTATATGTATTTGAATCTATAGTCTCCGCATTTGGGGAGTACCCTCCAGCTGGTAACTTCTATGGAGTGAAGGATACACACACCTAAAGATTGGTTGTTTGAATTATTAATACAGCATAGTGGGTTCTAGTATTATAAATTTGTGATAAGCCCTCTTGATATTGGATAAAGACAGTCAATATACAAGTCATTACAATAACTCCCAAGAATTAGACGAGAAACACATGTGGACACGTTTTTAACTCTTTATTCACACATTTTTCCATTCTTTTCACTTATTTGTCAGTATTGTGATTTTAACTCTTATGTTTCACGGTAGCTCAGGACAATATCCAACCTTATTTTAATGTATATCGAATAAAGGTTATATTTTAGAATAAATTAATGTTCTCTCAGTGCGTCAACAATACAGACTTCCTTCTGTTTTTTCCTCTCACATTCTTGTTTCAATACACTGTAGTTGACAGCACCCCCTGAATATATTGAACAATATTTGTGATATAATATAAGGGGTTTACCAAGTGAATGTATGGTGATGAACCACATACACGCACAAACAATACAATAAATAATATATTATGAGTGTGCAGATACCCAATCTCTGTGTATGTTACTCTTGGCCCTTGTGACCAATCCTTTTTCTGTATCTAGCACCTCTAAACTTAACGAGTCTATTTGATATTTCTGAAAAAAAAATTGTTTTTTGGAGCGCTTACCCGTAATCATGTCTACATTTAGTTTTACTAAAGATCTAGAAAGTAGACGAGATAAACTTAAGAGTGATATTGATTCCATCTTTAATATGAACTCCAATCAACAGGATATAAATGATCCTAATTGGACTGAGGATTTATACAGCCTCAAGACAGCTCTTATGAAGCAGAGCAAAACCAGTTGGAACAGAAGTACTTTTGACAATTACTTACGTAACAAATTGATCCCAAGAGGTTTAAGACCTAAATTATTTCCCGCTTATGAGTTAGCAAATGATACACTCAAAAAAGAATGGGAAGGAGTATTAACCCAATGTTCCAATGAACTAATAAAAATTCTTATGAAACATGATGAGATAATACTTGCCCAATTGAATCAGGAAATCACCCTGCTAGGAGAGAAACTAAAAAACTTTGAATCATTGGAGCAGTTCCAGCTAAGATATGAGAAATACAGGAAGGATGTAAAGGAATTCGAGAAGGAAATAATTGAGAAAAAAACGTAGAAAATTCCAAAGGGACAAAATGGATTATGCATCAAATAGGGTTTTCAAATGGAATATACCCACCCAGCGGAATAGGACCAGTTGGTCCACAAACTTTTCTACCTCTGAGATAGATTCCTCAGAAATTGAGGGTCCAGGTAGTGGAACCACTAATAGAATGTTCAGGCGGGATTTTTTAGAGAAGGGCCCAAGACATCTCAAGGCCAATTCAAATATAGATGGTGAAAGATCAGGAGGGGCAAGAGGAGGAAGGAGAAAGAGGGATACTTTAGATTGGAGAGAGGAACCAAGGGAGAGGAGACAATACAGGAAGTAACATCTCAATTAGAAACAACTTTGGGGGATAAAACAGATGAATTGAAAATTATCAATCTAACCGAAAAAATACTGACCCCCAATCAAATATCTGTCCTGAGTAAAGGTCTATCATTCTCCCCAGCACGAAAACCAGACTGTTTCGAATGTAAAAAGGACCTTCAATTATTTACTAGAAAGATTCTCCTCAAAAAATTCTTCTCCAATCAGGAAAATAGAAAAGCTAACTTCTCCACTACAAATTTTGACGATGATGATCTTTCGGCCCTACAGATGGAAGAACTTACCACTGAATCTGGTTCCACCCAAACAATTAGTGATGAAGCAGAGGATAGATCTAGGATAACGAGAAAATCCAAATTCTTTCCAGATACTAAAATCTGCCATCAAGTTGAAGTCTTTCAAAGACTTGTGTGTAAAGATCTTGATCAATTACATCTATGTAATAAGAACTACACTGACAACTTGAATATAGGAGAAAGAACTGCATTGAATGAGATCACAAAATGGCAGGATACCATAGTTAAGCCCTCAGATAAGGGGGGCAATATTGTGCTATGGCCCAGAATAATGTATCTGGAGGAACTTGAAAGACAGCTGAGTGACAAAAATTGCTATAAAAGACTCTATTTTAACCCTACAAATACATTCCTTCAACAATATAATAACATTGTTCAAACAGCATATGACAACAATGTTATATCCAAAAAGGATTGGAATTTTTTCAAAATGAATAAACCAAAGACACCGACGCTATACCTTCTACTCAAGGTACACAAAAACGAGAAGAAGCCACCGGGTAGACCTATCCTATCTGGCATGGGTAGTTTAACAGAAAATGCGAGCATTTATGTAGATCACCATCTACGTAAACATGTCATTACCCTTCCTTCTTATGTACGTGACACAATGGATGTCCTGAACAAGTTAAACAATCTTAGTGTCAACCCGGGGGTATGGCTTGTGACATGCGATGTAGAGAGTCTCTACACGAGCATTAATCATGTCCAGGGTGTCGCAGCCACAAGGTATTTTCTCAATATGGAGGCTCAAAATGAGCGAAGTGACTTCCTTGTTGAATTGTTAGAATTTTTGTTATCTCACAATTACTTCACCTGCAACGAGCGCCACTATCTCCAGGTTAGAGGGACGGCGATGGGGACAGCGTGTGCCCCCACGTACACCAACCTCTACCTGGGGTGGTGGGAGAGAGAGGTGGTCTTCCAAGAATCGTTGGAAAAATATACTGACAACATATTGATATACTTAAGGTATATCGACGATATCTTAATATTATGGGAAGGCCCCTCCAGAGAACTGAGTGAATTCATCAACATCTTGAACACTAACAATTTAAACTTAAAATTGACTCTGGAAGCCAGTCAAAGATCAATTAACTTCTTAGACATAACCATCCATATTGATGAAGATGGAAACATATCAACAGACCTCTATAGAAAACCAACAGCCACTAATAGTTTGCTACACTCAACAAGCTCACACCTCCCGGCAACTATCAGAGGAATTCCTAAAGGAGAACTATTAAGAATAAAAAGAAACTGCTCCAATGAGGACACTTTCCATACAAGGCAGACCGAACTGAGTGAACGGTTCAAAAAAAGAGGGTACAGCAATAGATTGATAAAAAGATCAATCCAAGAAGTTGAGACTTACCAACGGGACTCCTTACTAACACCAAAAATCAAACCGAAACAGGAAGAACCCATTAGGTACGTGGGGACCTTCAATATATATTGGAGAGAAATCAACTATATCTTGGAGAAACATTGGCCTATTCTCCATACGGATGAAGATTTGGCCAGGATACTTCCTGATAAGCCACTTACCAGCTGGCGAAGATCACCAAATCTGAGGGATAAGGTGGTACACAGCCATCTATCCCAAATCTCACCAAACGAAATGGCTAAGAAGGGATCTTTCCCTTGCGGTAGCTGCAAAGCTTGTAAATTTATGATGCCTACGAAGCATTTCTTTGATAAATACAACAAAAAATGGATAATATCTTCAAAAATCACATGTACCTCGATAGGAACTGTATACTATCTTGAATGTCCCTGTCATAAGAAATACATTGGCAAAACGATACGACCATTGAAAGTCAGACTCCTAGAACATGTTGGCAGTATTCAAAATGCTAGAAAAGACCTAGCCAGGTTTAAACCTCTCCCACCAGTTGCCAGACATTTTTTAAACCACCACAATGGAGATCCAATGGGTCTCAGAGCATTTGGTATTAAACATGTACAGCTTGGTATCAGGGGAGGGGACTTAGATCAGGAATTATTAAAATTTGAAACGAAAATGATTTTTCTGTTAAATACCGTATATCCATATGGTATGAACGAATCAAATAGCTATATCTCCTTTTTGAATTGATCATACTATTTAGATTAGTCTCTTGCAATTATGGAGGTATACCATCTCAACCATTTTTTATCACTCTTACACTTATTACGTAGGTATCTCTGCTTAGAGAGATGCATTTATCTCTCACACACTAATTTATATTTTTTATTCACCCATTTTTTTACTTATTTGCATGTACACTCTATTCAACATTTTTCATGCACGTTTTTTAAGTTGTTCACATATGTTCTTCACTAGTATTCACTCTATTATAGTGTCTTTTGTCATCCCGCTATGTATTAGTGAGATTTCACATACATCATATTGGACTTTTTATATATTATACTTTATCTTTCATCAATACTTTTTCACTGCCCTTCTTTGGGTCACCATTTATGTTCGTACACAATATTATGTGATAATAATGGCTTTATTATCATTTATTCATTACATTGAATTATTGTTAATATTCTTCTTTTTGGAATATTGCTCCAACTTATATAACTATGGTACCCCCAGCACCAAATACTGGCAGGTGAGCTGAGAGGTTACGGCTAGCCAATTTAGATTATTTTAATATCACCTAGATGATAACTTTATATGGTGACAATTGATTAAAATATAAATATCTCCCTCACCATATCACATTTGGATTTTGTATACTGTATCTTCTATATCTCCACAGCCCCCTCGGGGCAATTATTTATGTTTGTACACAATACTATGTGATAATAATGGTTTATTAACATCTATCCATTATTTTGAAGTATTGTCTACACTCTCCTTCTTTGGAATATTGCCCAGACTCATATTATTATGGTCCTCTAAGTGCTAAAAAACTGGCAGGCAATTTAAGAGGCCAATTTGGATCACATCATTTTATTCTAATAACACCTAGGTGACAACTTTATATGGTGAGAATTAAATGTCTCTTTTGTCAGTAAATACACTATATTGGGAAGGTACACTTCCCTTAATATCAAGATACTGTGATAAATGATTAAGGGACGAGTACTCTTCCTGTCAGCTAATATGCTATATGGGGAAAGAATTACCTGGATACTTACCTCAGGAACATACTTACCTTCAGAATATACTGGATATCACCAATTGCTGAATGTTATAACATTAAAACTTTGAGTTACCCCAGTAACCACATACACATAACTGGACATCTTTGCAGTGATGTGGTATCTGTACCATAAATGGGATTTGGAATACATTAGCACTTTCTTTACCAAAAATCCTGTTTTTGGACTATAATATATTATATCTTTTATTATTTTTTAGGATAGGGATCACATATTATGTCTGCGATAGGGCTGGACAAGGTAGGAATAACCCAGGAATATGTATTTATTTATCAATTAATTGCATGAATAAATGAAGATAAAATCCAAAAATATGATACATGATAATCAAGCCGCTGGGAGAAGAAAGAATATAGCGGGGTCAATAGATTTTATAATACACAAAGGTGTTACAGCTGGTTATGTAGCGTGAAGACAGAGCGATATGATATACACAGATTCGGGGTCCAATTGCAATTAAATCCCCTTCTTCTTTGGTATATTACAAATCACTTCCTTACCAACGTATGAGCATCGCAATTGGATAGTGTTGTCACAGGGTATTTGTAAAGACTGACCCAGGAATATGTGTATATTCATTAAAGCATGCTTTTCGTAATAAAGGTAACAATATTGAGATATATAGAATATGATAACCAAGAGGCAGTAAGATGGAGAAACACAATGGGACCAGTAAATTATGGTATATAAAGGCTTTTATAGCAAGTCACGCTGCTAGACAACGGATGGATATGCTGTATACAGATACCGGGGCATGGTGGTAATGTAATCCCCATCTCCGTGGATATAACATTGGAGCACCGCGATTGGCTAGCGGCGTCATGTGATAATAATGAATACAATCTATAGGTTGATGGCTGCATGTGACGTATTGGGACACAGTAGAAGTACGATAGGCTGGCGGTCCCACGTGACCTGAATAGTAGATGTTGATTGGGCCAAATGAATTTGATTTATACATGCTTTCGGGAGGCGCTCTTGTTGCTCCCTGACGAAGCTGCTACAAGCAGTGAAACACGCGTGTAGGGCACAGCGTGTCCACATGTGTTCAATGTGCAAATGATATAATACAGATATATGATTATAGAACATTAGTTGGAAGTTTGTAGTAACAGGGACGTTATTGTAGAGGGCTGAACATGAGGATTAACCATGTGTAGTGTCATGACGCTAATATAGGAACAATCACAGGAGGCTAGCTGTCAGTCCCCATTGATAGGGACACCAGACTGTAGAGGGCTGAATATATAGATCATATGATAGGATATCTACTGCCTAATATACAGATATTTATGTAAAATATGGTGACAAGTAATAGTCTTCAGAAATAGGGAGACTGTATTAAGCTGCAGCTAAATCTACACTAGCCGTTTAGATTGATATACCCAATGACAGCTGGTGGTGTGTTGTAAACCTCAGACACTGAGCTAGTAGCTACAAATCTCATCAGTAGTTGCAACTGTATATGATTGTAACAAATTTAGAGAATCAAGTAGCTGAGACAGGATCAACATAACATTGTTACATAGTAATCAATTGGCAACTTTGAGAAGCCAGAAGCAGTGGCATGCTCTAACTCAGCGGTGGCCAACCAGTGGCTCTTGAGCCGCATGAGGCTCTTTCTTTATTTAAATGTGGCTCCCAACACTCTAAATCATGTGACCACAACCAGTGGCGTCAAAAGGCGGGTACTGGGGGTGTGGCCCGCACCCGGGTGTGACGCCCGGAGGAGGGTGACACCAAATGTCAGCTCCTCCGCACTGACAGGAACCAGGTGCTGCAGTGAGAAAGTCTCCTACAGCACCCGGATCCTGTCACAGAAGAGGAGCCGACAGCGGACGGAGACTGGCTCTGGGGGAGGCCCAGCATCTCCGGAGATGCTGGGCACGCCCCCAGAGTGACAATTCCGGGATCCCCGCAAATCCACGCCCCCTAAGTACAAGGCCACGCCCCTTTTTTGCCGCAATCGCGGCAGGAGATCAGGGGCGCGCACCGGGTGTCACCACACCCGGTGACGCCTCTGACCACAACAGATACAGAAACTGCTACACTCCAGCCAGACATGCAGCAGCACTACAGGGACTGAAAATTGAAGGAGCCAGATACTAGAGGCGAGACACCCACTGGCAAACAGAGAACACGTTAGGGGCTGCAGCAATGGCACGACTTGGTGGGGGAACTTTAGTGATACATGAGGGTGGGCTAGAGTGACACAAGGCGGAGCTGGCTGGAGTGACATAGGAGGGTACTGGCAGGAGTGACACATGGAGGAGCTGACTGAAGTGATGAAGGAGGGTGCTGGAAGTAGTGACACATGGGAATGCTGGCTGGAGTGACATAGGAGGGTGGTAGCAGGAGTGACACGTGGGAGAGCTGGCTGGAGTGACATGGGGGGTGCTGGCAGGAGTGACATAGGAGGGTGCTAGCAGGAATGACACATGGGGAGCTGGCTGGAGTGACATAGGAGGGTGCTAGCAGGAGAGTCACATGGGAGAGCTGGCTGGAGTGACATGGGGGGTGCTGGCAGGAGTGACATAGGAGGGTGCTAGCAGGAATGACACATGGGGAGCTGGCTGGAGTGACATAGGAGGGTGCTAGCAGGATTATTTTATGTTGTTCTGGCTTTTTCAATGTATTTTATACCAGGGGCGTGGTCTAGCAGGCACAAGGCCATATTCCATTTTTGCATGCGCGCCTTCGGCTCGATGTCGGCTCTTTGACGTACCTAACAAGTTTTTTTGGCTCTTTGTCACTGACTGGTTGGCCGCCCCTGCTCTAACTGAATACACTGAATACAACACACTGTAGCAATTTAACTGGTAACACACAGGAGCCAGAGGACAGCTACGTATTTCAAGAGATCAGTGAAGTAGCTACTAGCAAGAAAGGTTATGTTATAACTATAAACCTTATAATACACATGATTATTAATACAGTCATAATTATGTGACTGTGGTACAAGTGACAGCTAGAATATATGACATTATGATACATATTCCTTGACATACTCGCAAAGGTCTCCCTATACAGCGGTTGTCTCATATATTAAGATTCTTTGGATAGATGTAATAAATTTACTAGAAACGATAAATTAATTTCCCTATATCCGAGACAATTTAAGTACAACCATGTATACGTATCACACTATATGAGGATTAAAAATACTATACCTGTCAATCATCATTTCATTTATATTGGTAGCCAAAAAATAGGAATTATTCCTTAAAGTTACCATTATTAATGTATATGTGGGTTACTTTATATTAAGATCTTGGATTGCTATTCAATTGAAGATATATATAATAACTCTCAGTATAATTATAGACGCACAGGAAACGAGGTGTGCCTATAGGTAGATTGCTTTCTAGAAAATTGGGGCTGCTATACCCCTAATATAAGCAATTTCCTAGAAAATTGGGGCTGCTATACCCCTAAATATAATTGGGGCTACTATACCCCTGAATATAAGCCATTTCCTAGGAAATTGGGGCTGCTATACCCCTAATACACATTGGTTGCCTCCCTCAAAGTGGGGATTACCATAACCTTTAAAGTAATCTAGCCCACATACATAATATAATTTTCATGGGTATAGATAGTAAGTGTGAAGGACTCCTGATATATAGAGATTTCTATTTCGGTAGAGATCCGTGACTCTGGGTATAGGGAAATTGAGATTACAGCAATTATATATAACTGAAGATAACCTTCTATTTGTAATCGGATGATATATGTATATGTATTTGAATCTATAGTCTCCGCATTTGGGGAGTACCCTCCAGCTGGTAACTTCTATGGAGTGAAGGATACACACACCTAAAGATTGGTTGTTTGAATTATTAATACAGCATAGTGGGTTCTAGTATTATAAATTTGTGATAAGCCCTCTTGATATTGGATAAAGACAGTCAATATACAAGTCATTACAATAACTCCCAAGAATTAGACGAGAAACACATGTGGACACGTTTTTTAACTCTTTATTCACACATTTTTCCATTCTTTTCACTTATTTGTCAGTATTGTGATTTTAACTCTTATGTTTCACGGTAGCTCAGGACAATATCCAACCTTATTTTAATGTATATCGAATAAAGGTTATATTTTAGAATAAATTCATATTCTCTCAGTGCGTTAACAATACAGACTTCCTTCTGTTTTTTTCTCTCACATTCTTCTACCAGGACCTAGCCTGGCTGTCTTTGACTGCGTGGCTCTTGAAGCTTCCGTCTTGAGGGCTAAGGGTTTTTCTTAAGAGGTCATTAAACTATGTTGCGGGCCCGGAAACCGGCTTCTGCTCGGATTAACTATAGAGTCTGGCATTCCTACTTTGTTTGGTGCGCATCTAATAATTATGATGCTTCTAAGTTTAGTACAGCCAAACTTTTGGCTTTTCTGCAGCAGGGCCTAGATTTAGGCCTGCGTCTGGCCTCCCTCAAGGTTCATATTTCTGCCTTGTCGGTGTGGTTTCAGAGAAAAATTGCGACTTTATCTGATGTTCATACTTTCACTCGGGCTGTGTTGCGTATCCAACCTCCCTATGTCCCGCCTGTGGCTCCTTGGGACTTGTCGGTGGTTTTGGAGGCATTGCAGGAGCCTCCTTTTGAACCCTTGGGTTCAGCTGACCTTAAGTGGCTTTTCCTTAAGGTGGTGTTCTTGCTGGCTATTGCCTCTGCTAGAAGAGTGTCGGCTCTGGGTGCCTTGTCTTGTAGTTCCCCATATCTGATTTTTCACCGTGACCGGGCGGTTCTTAGGACTCGTCCTGGATATTTACCTAAGGTGGTTTCTTCGTTCCACCTTAATCTGGAGATTGTGGTTCCAGCCCTTGTCTCTCCTGATCTGTCTCCCAAAGAGAGGTCTTTGGATGTGGTACGGGCTCTCCGTATCTACGTGAAGAGAACTGCTTCTGTTCGAAAATCTGATTCTCTCTTTGTTTTGTTTGGATTTCACAAATGTGGCTGGCCCGCTCACAAGCAGACCCTGGCCAGATGGATTAGAATGGTGATTGCACATGCTTATGTGAAGGCTGGTCTATCAGCTCCTACTCACATTACGGCCCATTCTACTCGGTCTGTTGGACCTTCTTGGGCGGCCCAACATGGTGCGACCCTTGAACAATTGTGCAAGGCGGCTACGTGGTCCTCCGGGAACACGTTCATAAGGTTCTATGCCTTCGATACTGCCACTTCCCAGGATGCTTCCTTTGGATGCCGGGTTCTTGTGCCCACTACAGTGCGTCCCCTCCCATAAGGATCTGCTTTAGGACATCCCCATTGTCCAATCCTTGTGGAGCCCAGTGTACCCCGCAGCAGAAAACGAGATTTATGGTAAGAACTTACCTTTGTTAAATCTTTCTGCGAGGTACACTGGGCTCCACAAGGCGCCCACCCTGACGCACTTAGCTTCTTTTGGTTGGTATGGCATTAGCCGCTGACACTTCTCTTGTCGTGAGAGTGTGGTGTATGTGGCTACTAACCATTGTCGTCTCTTTTCCTGCTACTGCATTGGGCTGGTTAACTAAAAACTGAGCTCCTGAACACACTGACGGTGCTGCTGATAATTGTACTGTGTTTCCTCATACTGCAAGTATATCATGTCTGCTTCTGAGGGTGACTGTTCTGGGGCTGAACACACTGACGGTGTTGCTGAAGCCACAGATCCATATGAGGAGAATATAGCAGCTGTGGGCTCTGGTTCTGGGGACTCCTAGCCCCCAGTGGGACTGTGGCAACGGAGGCACAAACTGACTTACCGTGGGCCGCTTTTTCCACGCTTCTGCATACGCTAGTTCATAAACTAACACCCCCTATGGGACCCCCAATGCCGGTACAACCGTATGTGGTCCCTGCAGCTAACCCGCCGTGGGCAGACGATTTATCTGCTCAGTTAAAGAAGTTGAACCAGTCCCTTACTACTAAAAAGTCCAAGGGGTCCTCTAAGCGAGTGCTTGTCTCCTCACAATCCACTGCTGTCACTGACACCTTGTCTGATGAAGACGGCACGTATACTGACCCCACAGGTTCTGACTCAGATACGGCTGATGGGGAGGGTAGTTCACATGTGGATGTTCCTGATCTTGTGGAGGCTATTAAGTTAATTCTACAGATTATGGATGATCCCGAGCCATCCGTCCCTCCTAAGAAACCAGATAGGTTCAAGCATCAGAAGGTGGTTAAACAAGTTTTACCTCACTCTGACCACCTAGTGGATATACGTCAGGAACCCTGGGAAAACATGGGTACGAAGTTTGTGCCTCACAAGAAAATGCTGTCTCGCTATCCCCTCACGCCAGAGCTGTCTAAGAATTGGGAAACGCCTCCTCCAGTGGACTCACATGTGGCTAGGATGGTGGTTTCCTCAGCTCTGCCTGTCACTACCGTCACGTCTCTAAAAGAGCCTACGGATAAGCGTGTGGAGGGTTGTCTGAAAGCTGTCTCCTGTGCAGGGAGGCGGAGTTATAGAGGAGGCGGCGCTGTGCATTCTGGGAACAGTCAAAGCTTTGAGTCTGTTGGTGCCTCGGATCAAGATCCTACTCTACACCCCATTGTCCAATCCTTGTGGAGCCCAGTGTACCTCGCAGAAAGAGATTTAACAAAGGTAAGTTCTTACCATAAATCTCGTTTTTGCTAAATAAAAGTGTTAATAGTTTATTTTTACCCATTACCATTGATTTGATTTAGATTTATCTTCTGTTTATTCACTTTGCATTTTGTTAATTGATAAAAATAAACTATTAACACTTCTATTTTTGAAAGCATTCCTACTTTGAAGCAACAAAAGAAAAGAAAAAACCCTTATTGCTTTAAAGCGCAAATGTATAGAATAAATGTTGTTGCTGGTC
Organism: Pseudophryne corroboree; assembly: GCF_028390025.1. Classification (NCBI taxonomy): domain Eukaryota; kingdom Metazoa; phylum Chordata; class Amphibia; order Anura; family Myobatrachidae; genus Pseudophryne; species Pseudophryne corroboree. The sequence continues at coordinate 428,166,942 of NC_086444.1, read as the reverse complement.
CTTCGTTCACTGCTATAAAAGGTAGTGTGTATACCTTTAATTAGGGAATACAGAGGATTTGGAAAATAGCAACGCTCGTGAGAGAGCAATATGATTTCCAACAAATGGAGAGCCGAAAGTAAATATAAATTATTTAATGAATATTGCAATTAAAATGTATATTATATAGAATATGTGTAGCATAAATTAGACAAATAACACTTAACTCGTTAAAAAAAATAATTTATAAAATATTGAATAATGTCCCTTATTTACTTGAAAGCTGTATTGTGTGTGATCTGAAGGGAAAAAAAACACACACCAAAGGTAACAAGCCTTGGATAAGAAGCTGGTTCAAACAATCATAGATCACTGTGGCATGGATTGCTTGTTAGCCATTTATAAATTATGTTTCAAGCTACAGTATGACAGGCAAAGTTACTTTGTGCACAATTGTAACTGATGATGGAGTAGAATGTTGCTCCTGAGTAATGATGTTAATCGCGGTGAATTATTTACTGAGAAAGCTCAGTGTTCCACGGCTGATGTATATGCAACGGTAAGAAGGTGAATAAATTACTTCTCTGATGAGCTGGTGAGAGGTAATTTTTTCCTTCAGATCACACACAATACGACTTTCCAGTAAATAAGGGACATGGGGGGTCATTCCGAGTTGTTCGCTCGTTGACGATTTTCGCAACGGAGCGATTAAGGCGAAAATGCGTATTTTAGCACAAAACTTAGTAGATTTACTCAAATCCGTACGAAGAATTTCCATCGTTAAAGTGATCGGAGTGTGATTGACAGGAAGTGGGTGTTTCTGGGCGGAAACGGACCATTTTCTGGGAGGGTGCGGAAAAACGCAGGCGTGCCAGAATAAAATGCGGGAGTGTCTGGAGAAACGGGGGAGTGGCTGGCCGAACGCAGGGCGAGTTTGTGACGTCAAACCAGGAACAAAACGGCCTGAGCTGATCGCAGTGTAGGAGTAAGTCTCGAGCTACTCAGAAACTGCTAAGAATTTTCTATTGGCAATTCTGCTAATCTTTCATTCGCAATTCTGCTAAGCTAAGATACACTCCCAGAGGGCGGCGACCTAGCGTGTGCAATGCTGCTAAAATCTGCTAGCGAGCGAACAACTCGGAATGACCCCCATTATTCAATGTTTTATAAATGATCTTTTTAAACGAGTAAAGTGTTATTTGTGTAATTTATGCTACACGTATTCTATGTTATATACATTTTAATTGCAATATTCATTAAATAATTTATATTTACTTTCGGCTCTCCATTTGTTTGAAATCATATTGCTGCTCCCATTAGTGCCTCGTTAAAGCATTTGCGAAACGTGCACGTCTGCGTTTTAGAGCGGGGCCGCAAAGCCCGCTCACTGATCACTGTGCCTAACATGCTCATATATTAGGATAATATGATATAAATCATTGTCACTATTAGGGTACTGTTATGCAGGAATCTATAATGTTCAATGGTCAAGTGTGTTAGAATTTAATCGCACAATAACAGTTGTTAATATACAGAGTATATCGGGACCATTCCAATTTGGGCGGCTTGTACCAGCTGCAGACAGCAATGACCGTCATGCTTTAAAATAGAAACTCTGCTGTATTAGGATTGAATGAATTAATTGATAAGAAAAGAAACATGATGTCTCTTTAACATTATAATATACATGGAGTGTTTCTATTAAGTCACTGCCAACCGTCTTGCAGGAAAATTTAAACTGCGATACATATTGGCAACATATCCGCTCACTTAATTAATAAGCGAGGGATCATTTAACATTGGGCAGCATATTATTACAACAGCCGTAAGCAGAAACAACTGAGCATCTCTGTCACATTTTAAGAGTAAGCATTAAGTATCGTCTCGCAGTAAAACTGTGAGACGCATTGCAAATATATCCGCTCACTTAATCAACAAGTGAGGCACCATCCAACCCCGGGCGGCATTAAGTTATTAACAGCCGCAAGCAGTAATAAACGAGCATTTATGTCACACTGCACGTGTATGCATTAAACAATATATAGAATTAATACTATGTGGTGCATATAAAATTTCGCATCAAGGTACATCAATATCAGGTACTGTGTGATGCGTTGTATATACATCCACCTACTCTGATAAATGTGTACAATCGCAATATAGTTTTAGGTGGCAGATAATCTCCCAGTAAGGAACAGACGTACTTGGTTTAACGTGAGGCACCCACATTATATATATTATCATTATCAGTGGAGAAATTTTTAATCCCTTCCCAATAATATTCACAAAGAATTGCTAGCTTAAATCATAACGGAACATTTGGTGGGACATGGCAGGCTTATTACTATGTGTGGTAATAAATTAATAAAGCCTGATAAGCTTTTAACCACACACAACGTGTATTAAACATCATTAACCATTGGCGGCAGCGTGAGTGCGGCGAGCAGCCAGTGAATACCCACAATACTAGCCCTAATATATCAATATTTTCATCTGACATTTAATTATTTTATAGGGCTTAGAACACAAAAGACCTGATCCAATAGGTGTACAACAGCCTGTAATCACATACTACTCAAAAGACCATTGTCAATGGAGTCATGATGCATGCTACATCTAGACCCATGCAATAGACATGATCTTACTGTGCGTGGAAGACTAATTAACAGTGTTTACACCAGGGTCTTGAGCGAATGGAGTTCCTTTAATAGGAACTACTGATGACACGTTTTTTCCTGCCAATAATCCCATTCCATAGAATCATTAATTTATACCATGATATCTGGATGTTTAATAAGGGACTAATTTTGTCCCAGTACTTTTGATTTCAATACTTACCTTGAGGTCTGTTACATACTGGGATTACTCATCTTCACATAATACATGCAAGATATGATGTCCTAATTCATATTGACGCATAACAAGTACCAAGAACAACAAATAATCAAATTAAATGATGTTAATAAATAAAGACGTATGAAACAAGTGACATTCATTCAGAACAAGAAATTGAGTGAAGTAATTTTCAGAGCACAGTGAATCAGCTTTTATTCATTTTTTTCTAGCACATAATTTTATCACTCACAGCACACAATTTATTTATATTTTTGCACCAATATGTTTCTCAATTGCTAGGCAACTTTTTATTAAGTAAATATCAATAAAAGTTATATTTTAAATATATAATTCTTCTTCTCTCTAAGTGCGCCAACGAAGAGACAATCTTTTCTCTGTCCTTTGTCTTTCTCCAATATTATTGTCTATGGCAGCACCCTCTATGGATGTAAGCAGAATTGTGTATATATTAATACAATTTGGGGATTTCGTTAATGAATAAATTCATAAATTTTGTCTGGTGCAGAAGACATCCCTTTCCCCCATTTTCCTGTATGTAGCGCTGCTATTTTCCAAATCTCCTGTATTCCTACTTTGAAGCATTTTTCCACACATATACATTTTTGACATTTTAAGTTGAATTAGTTATGAGATGGTTTTGGAGAGAGATTCTGACATTAAGGGGGAGATGTACTATGTCTTAGAGAGCGATAAAGTGGAGATGGAGATAAAGTACCAGCCAATCAGCTCCTAACTGCCATGTTACAGGCTGTAAGGAGCTGATTGGCTGGTACTTTATCTTTCTCTCCACTTTATTTCTCTCCAAAGTTAGTACATCTGCCCCTATAACAAATATATAGAATATTCAGGCACAAGGATGTAACACTTAATTAAAAAAGTATAACCACTCCATATTAGTGATGCCTCTTAAAAGCTGTTCCCAATAGTGACATATAGTCACATATATTTTGCAAATAGAAAAGAGCAAAATAAAATTACTCTATTAGAGAGCGCGTGATAAGTTTTTATTATTCAACATCAATAAAATATATTTTGTCCAGCCTGTACACACCAATAAAATGCAGTATCAAACAAAAAAAAACAGCAAACTCTCTTTATCCCACTCCAGTTATTACTGGGGTCCGATTCTTTGTAAAATGGATCAATATCCTAACAAACTGTTATAGGCCCTAAAGATTAGGTGATGTGCCACCACGGTGCCCAATGGCCGATACGGCTAACGGGCAACCCGGCGGTGGGGGAAGGTGACGGGGGGAGTAAAGTTTCTTCACTCCCCCCATCACCCGGCTCCATAGCAGTGCAAGCTAATATGGACGAGATTGTCCATATTGGCTTGCATGTTTAAACGAGCCGGCACCAACGATGAACGAGCGTGGGTCCGCGCATCGTTCATCATTGGTGCATACACACTGACAGATATGAACAATATCTCATTCATTAAGGAACGAGATCGTTCATATCTTTCATTGTTATCGCCTAATGTGTAGGGCCCACTAGTGTGTTGGTCACAGAATCCTGCGGCCTGCGATATGCTACTACAGTACCTCCCGGTTTCATCAAGTTTTAATCTCACCAGTTCCATTCACAGCCATCCCAAAAGTGCAGTCTATTGTCTCCGTATGTCTGGTTGGCCATAGATGAGTATTTTGACAACTTAGTTCAAGGCACGGGAGGGAGGTCACGGCTAGCACACTGTCATCCGTCTCAGTGTTAGAAGACTGTAATTGTCCAAAGGAGCACAGCGGGTAGAAAGGGACTGCGGTATTCCTTGATGCATTTCTCCGCCGTCAATCTCTAGTGGTTTCTTCATCTGCCCCTATACCTACTGCAGGTTGGTTTCTTTCTAAAACTTAGTAAAATAAGTAAGTAAAGTTATACCATAAAAACGTAAGCACAAAAAGTAATCCCAACAAAACAGCATAAAAAGTTACAATACTGATCACATATCAATGGACTGAGTAAACTACAAATATTGGTATACTAGAAAACCACAAGATGAATTTGGAGAAGAAAAGCTGTTTAATCATGAGTGAAATAAAACATAATCTAATTACATAATTACTAAAAGGATCATTGAAATATTATTTAAGATTGAAGGAACCTTTCGGATTCCCAAACTTTCTCTTCAGGAGAAACAATCAAAGTTAGATTTTTAGAATGTACTGGAAAATTACTGGAATATCTGGCATTTATTGAGCCATTTAAAGCTTTTTAAGGTTAGTGCAGTGAAAATATACTACAATGATAAAAATAAAATTTTGGATCATCAAATGAAAAATAAATACTTTAAATAGAAATAATGCAATTGTGAGATTGTTGGCTTTGCAGAAGCAATGTGTAAGATTGTGCGTTTAAGAGATTCATTTGATATTTAGATTTTAAAGGTGATAAACCGGATATAAACAAACTAACAAATGTAACTTTATTTGATCTAAATGCATATTACAGGTATATTAATATTCTAATCATTTTTCAGGTGATGTCCCTGAAGACATCTACAGTAAGGAGTTCTTAAACTTAGTTGATGCTGGACTAGAAATAAACTGTGCATACCCATTAATGTTGCCCCCAAATCGCAAAGTAGATCTCATTTTGTCTTTTGACTACAGTGATGGAAATCCATTTCTGGTGAGTGTTCTCTAATCTCACATCAAAGCAACTCATAATTTAGAGATTAGATCATGTATCACAAAGATAATACATCTAAACCAGGCATGTCAAATTCGAAATCCCAACTGGGTCGAATAATCAAGGTCTAAGTCTTGTGTGGGCCACAAGAACAATAAAATGTCTTATATACAATTTTGAAAGGTTATAGAAACACCAACAATAAGGTATAATCAAAGAGATGTCAAAGAGAAGTATTGGGGAGAAAACTTTAATAGTGTCAGCTGAGAGCTGTGATATTCCCCCTAATTTATCACTGTGTAGTCCCCTCTCCTATATAATACATACCAGTGTGAGCTAGTGTGGTGCACACGACCTGAGTGTAGATGTAATTACCTTATCTGTGCGGGGAATACCCCAGTTCTTGTTCTCCGGCAGTTCAGAGACACATGCTGGGGACTCAAAGAGCAAGTAACACTAGGGCTATGCAGTCAGGGTCTTTTATTATTCCACAAATGTTACAATCTGCATGAGTACTACGTCACTGGGGCGAGAACCCCTGAAATTCTCTATGCTGTCAGACATCTGGTTAATAAACAGGTCACTTCAATAATGCTTCTGCACTTGTAACAAACACAACACGTTTAGTACAGTGGTTTCATCATCAGTAAGTGAGTTACTTTATCTATAGCTTATATAACATATCACAACAGTGCGATTCTTGGAGATAAGACTCCTGTACCACCTCCCTTCAGTTGTCTGTCTAATACCATTACCAATGCATTGGGAGCTCACAAAGTAAACACGACACGAGGTATGTTCAACAGAATGAGACTGCCTTCAGTTTATTATTCTAGGGTTCTTATAGGCAGACAAAGGTGTTTACACAAGCACTTTACATGCGTCATAAACAAAACATAAGAATTATCTCTGAAGGACAAGGAACCTTGGTAGACGCTCTTGTCCTTGTCCCCCTCCTTTCTGTCCATGGGAAATAAGTCTGTACGTCTCCAGTAAACTGTCTCACAGTATGTTCTAGTCTTATCAACCTAGCCTTGTGTTTTAACAGAAGAGATAATTCTTTCTAAGAGCTGAAATGTCAGCATTACTTATAACTTCTTAGCAAAAGCATTTCTTCATATACTCAATATGGCTACTGTTATACAAAATGGCTGCTTAGCATAATGCTGTCTCTCTCACGATTAATATTAGTATGCCCCACTCCCTATTTTAGGCTAGCAACGGTATACCTTTTATTACTAACACTTGCAAGTGTATGATAAAGAAAACCCGACCTGTGCACAGGGATTTAAGTCTCTATTACTATAAATAGGATTTACGCCCACAGTCACTATCCCATTCACTGTTGCTGGGTAGCAGAATCTGTCTTTGGGCAGGTAACCCAGTGTTAATGTGAGATATGGAAGGAGAGAAGGGAAGACACGTGTCTTTGTAATAGCCCTGGCTCAAACCTGCAGTGCTTGTGAGGGTGCCCAGTACCTTCCCCAGTTGCCAGCTCCAGCTGTATGTCACAGTCCTTGGCTCACACAGTATCCCTTGGTCACTGTAGTCTCATCTACACATGCCCGCATGGCAGCTACCTGTGCGTAGTAGGCCTCTGTGGAAGCGATCGCTGCCTGTCTCCAATCCCGGGTCACGCTAGTGTGGGCGCTATGCATTGCCACACTCGGTTCTGACCCCTTGTCCCGCTCTGGGAACACCACCACCACGTCACTCCAGGTCCGCGCCACGTGTGTCCACACACTGGCTCTCCTGCACGCTCTCCACACGGCTGCTGCTGCTCCTTCCCGCCGCGCTCAGCACACTCTCCTCACTCAGGTCAGGGGTTATCAACACAGCGGGCTTCTTCTCTTCCTGCTTTATTGAGCTGAGTCTGCCTTCCCTGGGTCCTAGTGCCCCTCTTGTTCCATTAACCCTGTGTTATCAGGATCTTGAATAGTCTGAGGGAATCTATGAGGTCTCTAGGGCAATCTTGCAGGGGTCCCTGCTGGGACTTGGGTACCACAGTAGTAAAATGTGTCACTTCCAGCCCCCCTCTATCCCTCCAGTCCAGCCACATGCCACCTGGTATCCCCTCTTGCTCCCTGTGTCCCCTCCAGCCACAAGCCCTCTGTGCTTCCTGTACCAGCTCCCTCCAATTTACCTTCTTCATTGAGAGACATTTTTCTATCCAGATTCCAGAAGAATCCTCCTGCAATTAGTGCAGCTGGGAACGCGTTTGGTATGCTTGACCGTTAGATACTAGAGGAACCCTCTAGTATCTTTAATAACTGTCTCCTCTGAGGCGGTGGCCATTTTGTGAGGGACATTTTAAAAATAGAGCTGCAGGAGGCTGGAGGACAGTAGCAGAACGGCAGGGACGGAGGTGGGTGGGCAGGCAGCGGCATGAGCATCTTGGGCCCTCCTGACAGCAGCAGCAATGGGGGAAGGGGGAGGAAGGAATCCCCTGACAACGAGCAGGTACTTGTGTGGCCATAATATGGTGACAAAGGCATTAATGTGGGTGCATAATATGGTGTCAGGGGCATTACTGTTTGGGGCATAATATGGTGATGGACATTACTATAGGGATTTAACATGGCGCAAGGGGCATAATATGGTGTTGCTCCGTGTGTGCATGTTATGGATTATTTGAAGAAAGTGGGCCCCAAATTAGTGTCTTGCTTAGGACCCCATTAGGTCTAAATCCACATCTGCGGCCACTGCGTGTGTGCACTCCACAAAGGGAATCAGGCTACGATTGCTGCCGCTGCAGCGATCGGGTCTGAATTAGGGCCAAGTCTGGGTTGCTATGGACAGCCGTCTGTGGCTACCCTGAGCTCCTTGAGCTCCAGCTTTTGAGTTTTTGTTTTGGATCTGTATCTCCTTCATGTTTTTGGATCTGTATTTGTTTTGCCAAAATCTCCCTTACAAGTTTTAGATCTGTATTTGTTTTGGATATGTATTTTTTTAAAGCATAAAAACAGCTAAAATCACATCATTTGGGCCTGTTTTGACCACCTTACAGCTTACAATATTGTATTTATCCAGTTTAGGCTAAAAGGTTACACTGAGGTAGCTGAATGACTAAGCTAAGGTTCAGCAGAGGCCGACACAATACGTGTATGAGTACAAAATAAAATATACTACACTGCGGTTGACCTTCACCAACAGTGTCACGCAGTACGTGCATGAGTAGGAAATAAAATATATTACTGTGGCACCACCTTCACCCACAGCGTCACACGATAAGTGTATGAGTCAGAGATAATGATTGAACACTATGGTGTAATTTCACCAACAGTGTCGCACAATACGTGTATGAGTAGGAAATAAAATATATTACTGTGGTACCACCTACACCCACAGCATCACACAATATGTGTATGAGTCAGAGATAATTATCGAACGCTATGGTTAAATTTCACCAACAGTGTGATCAATGGGGGTCATTCCGACCCAATCGCTCTCTGCAGTTTGTCGCAGCGCAGCGATCGGGTCAGAACTGCGCATGCGCCAGCGCCACACTTGGCAGCTATCGTTGCCTAGCAATCACCTCTGAGACAGAGGCGGTCGCTGGGCGGGAGGGGGCTGAACGGCGGCGTCAAGCTGCCATGTAGGGGGAGCGGTCCGGCCAATACAGGCGTTGCCGGACCGTTGGGGGGCAGGCTGCGGCAGCTGTGTGTGGGTGGGGGGATCAGGCCGCTGCGGCTGCATGACGTCTCATGCAGCCGCTGTGGCCAGCGGCAGCGACAATTAACTCCCGGCCAGCCGCAGGAGATGCTTTTGTATTTGTGCGGGGGTGCCCGCACTGACATGCGGGGTGGACTAGCCCTGTGCTGGGCGTCCCCCCGCATGTCAGGGAAGAAGATCGTAGCTGTGCTAAATTTAGCACAGCTACGATCAACTCGGAATGACCCCCAATAAGTGTATGAGTAGGAAATAAAATATATTACTGTCGTACCACCTTCACCCACAGCATCACACAATATGTGTTTGTGTCAGAAATAGTATGCCAACACTGCAGTTGACCTTCACCAACAGTGTGGCACAATACGTGTATGAGTACAAAATAACAATATACTGTGGTCTGACCAGCAGCGTCACACTACTTATGAAACTAATATAAAAATTGTATAGTACACTGGGGTACAGCACAAACAAAAAAAATATTTTTTTTTATAATTATATTTTAAGGCGTTTTGTTTTTTGCTTTTATTATTTTAATTTAACACTGGGGCGGCGCACCCCTTTCAGATACAACAGACAGCGCCCCTTTTACAGATACAGTAGAAAGAGCACCCTGTCTGGACTGATACAGCAGACAGAGCACCCCGCCTGGACTGATACAGTAGAGCACCCCTTTCAGATACAGCAGTGGCCCTCTTTCAGATACAGCAGACAGAGCACCCCTTTCATATATAGCAGGCAGAGCACCCCACCTGAACTGATACTGCAAAGCACCCCTTTTCAGATACAGCAGACAGAGGGTGAGATTCAAATGATATATCACGCCCAATTTCCTTTCTAAAATTATCTCAGTTATCGTGCATATTGCGCCCATAGTAATCAGGTTTAGCTGTGTAAAGGGTTGGGTGCCTAGCTACTACGGGGGTAGCGAGCTGAAATAATGATACAACGTCCCTGAGGGCAGAAACAGAACAGGTGTGGAAAGGGGTGAAAAGAATTGAATCCTACCCAGAGAATCCATTTTTCAGATACAGTAGACAGAGCACACCTTTCAAATACATCAGACGTGGCATCCATCCCACACCAGACTGCACAGTACTGAGACGGACACGTCTGTCCAGTTTACTCTCCACAGCCAGAGTGAAGATGATGCCAATCACCGGGGACCTTTATAGAATCCAAAACCCAAGGGAATCTGACAGTGGGATGATGATGTTTTGCCTCATTTTGGGATCCAAGTAAGGAAGTACCGAGCCAGACTCCGATCTGGACTCAGAATGCAAAGTACGGGGTTCGGGTGGGTCCGGATCTCCGAGAACCCTATATATATTAGAGATGTGCAGCTGGCACTTTTTGTGTTTTGGTTCTAATTCCACTTTCGTGTTTTGGTTTTGGCTTGGTTTTGCCAAAACCACCCCTTCGTGTTTTGGTTTTGGATCTGGATGATTTTTTGAAAAAAAACATAAAAATGGCTAAAATCACAGAATTTGGGGGTAATTTTGATCCTACAGTATTATTTACCTCAGTAACATTAATTTCCACTCATTTCTAGTCTATTCTGAACACCTCACACCTCACAATATTGTTTTAAGGCCAAAAGGTTGCACTGAGGTGGCTGTATGACTAAGCTAAACGACACAAGTGTGCGGCACAAACACCTGGCCCATCTAGGAGTGGCACTTCAGTGTCAGACAGGAGGGCAGATATAAAAAAAGGCCCCAAACAGCACATGATGCAAAGAAGAAAAAGAGGTGCACTGAGGCTGTTGTATGACTAAGCCAAGCGACAGAAGTGTGCGGCACAAACACCTGGCCCATCTAGGAGTGGCACTGCAGTGTCAGACAGGAGGGCACTTTTCAAAAACTAGGCCCCAAACAGCACCTCATGCAAAGATGTAGAAGAGGTGCAGTGAGGTAGCTGTATGACTAAGCCAAGCGACAAAAACAATTGCCCAATCTAGGAGTGGCACTGCAGTGGCAGACAGGAGGGCAGATATAAAAAAAGGCCCCAAACAGCACATGATGCAAAGAAAAAAAAAGGTGCACCGAGGTTGCTGTATGACTACGCTAAGCGACACAACAACCTGGCCCATCTAGTAGTGTCACGCAGTGGCTGAATGTTGAGAGTGGTCCGCAATTGTTCGGTCCACTGACAGCATCTCCAGCATGCCCCTGTCATTTTTAAAAAAAATCTGCAATTAGACTTATACTGTAGTACCCCAGGACTAATACAGCAGTACCCCTGGACTCGTACGGCAGTGTCAGACAGGATGGCACTTTTCAAAATCTAGGGCCCAAACAGCACCTCATGCAAACATGTCAAAGAGGTGCAATGAGGTAGCTGTAGGACTAAGCCAAGCGACACAAACAATTCCAACTGGAATTATGCGTACAAAACACTGGAATTATATGTCCAAATCACTGGAATTAAATGGCAAAATCACTGGAATTATACATCCAAATCACTGGAATTATACGTCCAAATCACTGGAATTAAATGGCAAAATCACTGGAATTATACGTCCAAATCACTGGAATTATACGTCCAAATCACTGGAATTAAATGGCAAAATCACGGGAATTATACGTCCAAATCACTGGGATTATACGTCCAAATCACTGGAATTAAATAGCAAAATCACTGGAATTAGGCGTCCAAATGAATGGAATTAAATGGCAAAATCACTGGAATTATACGTCCAAATCACTGGAATTAAATGGCAAAATCACTGGAAATATACGGTAAAATCACTGGAATTAAATGGCAAAATCACTGGAATTATACGGCAAAATCACTGGAATTAAATGTCAAAATCACTGGAATTATACTGCAAAATCACTGGAATTATACGTCCAAATCACTGGAATTATACGTCCAAATCACTGGAATTATACGTCCAAATCACTGGAATTAAATGGGAAAATCACTGGAATTATAAATCCAAATCACTGGAATTAAATGGCAAAATCACTGGAATTATACACTGGAAATAAATGGCAAAATCACTTTATTTATATGTCCAAATCACTGGAATTATACTGCAAACTCACTGGAATTATACTGCAAAATCACTGGAATTAAATGGCAAAATGGAGGTTGAGGGCTTTCATAGTCATGTGAAACTGAACCACTAGTCATGAACATAGGCCAGGTCCTTGCCACTCCGTGTTGCAAATGGCATATTGGCAAGTTTACGTTTCTCCTCAGACCATTTAAATTTCTTTTTTTGGGTCTTTTTACTGAACTTTGGCTTTTTGGATTTTACATGCCCTCTACTATCACAATGGGCATCGGCCTTGGCAGATGACGATGGCATTTCATCGTCTATGTCATGGCTAGTGGCAGCAGCTTCAGCAATAGGAGGAAGTGGCTCTTGATCTTTCCCTATTTTGTCCTCCAAATTTTTGTTCTCAATTATATACCACAATATGCTGCACAGGAATGACTGATGGCTGATGCACAGGACACTACCACTGGTCTGATGCAGGCCAACACAGCAACACTGTAAGGGACTTGTTGTTGTTGTTATTATTATTATACGGCAGCAGTGGACATATGGCGGCAGAGTATACAACCTTGACTGCCTGGTCACTGGAATGACTGAGGGCTGATGCACAGGACACTACCACTGGTCTTATGCAGGACAACACAGCAACACTGTAAGGGACTTGTTGTTGTTGTTTTTATTATTCTACGGCAGCAGTGGACATATGGCTGCAGAGTATACCACTGTGACTGCCTGGTCACTGGAATGACTGATGGCTGATGCACAGGACACTACCACTGGACTGATGCAGCACAATACACCACCACTGAACTGATGCAGCACAACATCGCAGCAATGGACATATGGCAGCAAGAGGACACAAACACTGTGACTGGACAAATACAGCACAAGACACGGACATTGAGAGAACGTAGACACGTCCTCTCTCTACACTCTCCAATGCCGGTGTGATAATGGCGGGGACGTGCGGCTCCTTATATGGAATCCAAACCCTGCGAGCAGAGCCGGCCCTAGCCAATATGATGCCCTAGGCAAGATTTTGGCTGGTGCCCCCTAGCACCACCGCTGGTTCCGCCTCTGACCCTGCGCCTCTTTCCCAGCACCATCACCCCTCACCCATAACAGTCCTCATTTTGGTGTTTGTACCCCCTATATTTTAAATAGGAACAGTTCACACATTTGCCGCACAGCCCAAAAAGGGGTGTGTTTTTGCTGGGAAGGGGCATGGCCACACAATAGTACCCCCAATTCCAATTACGCCACACAGTAGTGCAACTTTATTCACATTTGATCATGCGATAGTGTCCATAATTCATATTACATCCCACAGTAGTATCACTTTACCTTATAAACGTTACTCCTCACAGTAGAGCCCCTTATTCACATTACATCTCACTGAATTGCTCCTTATTCACGTTACACCATACCTTATTGCTCTTTATTCACATTAGATGACACAGTAGTGCCCTTTCTATACGCAACGCCACATAGTAGAGCACCTTATACACATAATGCTACACATTAGTAATGCCCTTATACACATAATGACACACATAGTGCCCCTTACACATATGTTGCACATTATTAATGCATTTTTAAATGACACACATAATGCTCCTTACACATATTCCGAACACTACTGCACAACCAACCCACACACACACACACACACACACACACACACACACACACACACACACACACACACGCACACAGCACTCACACTGCCTCTAACACTGTGACCTCTGCTCTGCTTGGATACAGATACAGATGTGTCCTTATAAATCTTGCCTCAATGCTAACATCTGGCACCTTTTTTTGATGAAAATGCATCTTATTTGCATTGCTATGTGGCTAGGATGCACAAGCAGCTTCTGCTGATTAAAATTATATGCAGCATGCCTATATACTGTGTGAGACTGTGGCTGTATCTGCATATGAAATGCTACACACAGAATATAGGCATGCCGCATATCATTTTAATCAGCAGAAGCTGCTGATGCCCCTAGGCATATCAAATGCCCTAGGCAATTGCCTAGTTTGCCTATGCCTATGGCCGGCTCTGCCTGCGAGAATCTGACAGCGGGATGATGACGTTTTGCCTCGCTCTGGTTTCCAAGTCAGGCGGGAAAACCTGAGCCTGACTCGGATCTGGGCTCGAATGGTGAAGTCCGGTAGGGCTCATATATATATGTGTGTGTGTGTGTGTGTGTGTGTGTGTGTGTGTGTGTGTGTGTGTGTGTGTGTGTGTATATATATATATATATATACTGCTAGTGCATGCAGAAATATGTACCAGATTAATAGCAGCAATACACTGTAGAAAACACACCATAGTCCTGTGCTGCATAAGATAATATATGTATAATTCAAGTGCGCAGTCTGGAACCTTATCCCCATAGGAGGGGGTGGGACCTCAGGCAGTGGGGGCTACCAGGGTTTTTTCCTGTGCCCCTGTGGGCCAGTCCAACCCCGATTACCTACCTTCTGTAGCCCAGCAGGCAAGAGGTTGCCAGGGGAACCAAGGGACCAGCTGGGGGTGCTGAGCCCAGCGGAAGCCAGAAGATTAGATTCCAGCAGCTGCCGCAAGTTTCTCTTACAAACATCAATGTCAGACACGTGGTTAAAACTCATAGGGGAGATGTACTAAGCCTTGGAGAGTGATAACTCCTAACTATCATGTCACAGGCGGTGTATTAAAAAAAAATAGTTAGGAGCTGATTGGTTGGTAGTTTATCTCTCCAAGGCTTAGTATATCTGCCCCATAGTGCTCAAAGGGACCTTTTTCTTTTTTTAGATTATCCTTTCAAATTTGCATTTTCCTTTGCTGCATATCACAGAGCTTATTAAAGCTTTTTCAGGGCTATTTATCAAAAAGTATACTGTATGTCACTACAAGGGCTCAAAAAGAGCTCATGCTGGCACATGCTAACAAGTAAAGTGATCCCTAACACAGTATTTTACCTGCGGTTTGGATTCAGCTGAGTTTTTTGTAATAACCAGATCCTTTTCAGAAAAAAATATGTGTAAACATAACCCATGGGCTAAAATGGGCATAGAAAATAAAAAGATGACGTTCAATGAATGGTTGGAGGTCTTTATGGTATGAAACACGTGTATATGCTCTAGAACTCCCAATTTCTTGCGTTGAGAATTGATGGTGCATTAACACCTTAGTGTATCTATCTTTTTGTTTTTTTTGTTTTACAAATGGATGGAAAGAAGGTGGGGGATGTGGATCAGGAATCCCACCATTTTCCCAGGCTTTGTTCTAGGTTGACATCTGATTTGAACATATTGTTCATTTAAGATTGTTATGATTTGATAAATGTACTTACTGTATGTGCTATGGTAATCATATGGAAAATCATCTTTGTTGACTTATATGTAATTGTCATGCTTCAATAAGGAAAAAAAATGTTAAAATAAAAAAGATGTTAGATAAGCTTTTTTCAGAGCTGGGTAAATTAGGCATTTACACAGTTCCCATCCATCAAAACCTATAGGGACTGGATTTGTTATCATATAGAGAAGGACTGCAGCAGATATCACAGATATCGGTAGCAGTATCCTATTGTTAAATAGCCCTAATCCTGTCAGTCCTCCTACGACATCTGTTTTCGGGGGTTGAACACAAATGGGCTTAATAAATAGACACCTCAGAAATGCAACTCAACTTAAACTGCTAAATAATTTACTAAATTAGTATTCCCTTGTATATGTAGAAAGTTAGAAACCGTTGCAGTTCTGAATACTAAGGGGTAAATTTACTAATGCTTCTAAGACAGAAAATTTGTGATGTTGCCCATAGCAACCAATCAGATGACGTCTATCATTTTCTAAAAGGCAATAGAAAAATGATAGACAGCATCTGATTGGTTGCTATGGGCAACATCACCAATTCTCTGTTTTAGAAACTTTAGCAAATTTACCCCTATGTATATTTATGGTAACAAATCACCATTATGTCTGGGCAAATGTAACTATTTATCTCAATGGACCAGAATAAAACTCCAAATCACGGACTTGGAAAAACACATAAAATAAAGGCTGCAAAGCAGAAGGCAAAGGTCAATAATTAACATAATATATCAATGTGCAAAGGATAATGTGATGGCAAATAAAGAGAATAACTGCTCACCTAGGAAATGCAGAGCTACTATAGATAATCAGTTTCATGTAAGCTGATCAAATACTACAATATGTCAATTTGTTCATATATCCAGACACTCCAAGCCACAGCTGAATACTGCAAGATAAATGGAATTCCCTTTCCCAAAGTAAATATAGACGATAAGGAAATTGAGACTCCATCAAAATGTTGCTATGTCTTTGAAGGAGGGGACAATGGGGCACCTGATGTGATGCACTTCCCACTCTTCAACAACCAGAACGCTGAAGGTAAGTTTATAGACTGGAAAATGCTGCATTAAATGTTGTGTTCCTTCTTTATGTACAGTATTGCTTAGTTCAGTGGTTTTCAAACAGTGTGCCATGGCACCCTGGGGTGCCTCAGGACACTTGGAGGGGTGCCTTGGATTGGTGGTCCAGAACCAATTCAAATTATTTATGGTCAATGTAATAGGCAACCAGTGCAGGTGGCTGTCAGTAATAAAATATGTGGACAAACCAAAGCAAATCTTGTTCCTCACCCCTCAATTAAACCTATGACATATAAACACAGTTTACTTAATTTCATATTACTTTATAAATTTCTCAATAAGAAACTTTTGGCCTAGGGGTGCCGTGACAAAAAATTCTGATACTCTAGGGTGCCATGATTCAACACAGTTTGGGAACCACTGGCTTAGGGCCATTCAACACATTCTGATACGTGGGACCTGATCCTGATTTGCAAGCAAAACAAAAATGCAAGCAACTTGGCAAAACCATGTTGCGCTGTAGCTGGGGCCATGGACAGATTGGCCATAGTGCTCGCCCGGAAGTTTCCTGGTAGGCCAACGTGTCTGCGGGTTCTGTTTTGTGTGTTGTCATGTGGCCCCACATAACAGACAGACAACTGCACTCAGTACACTGCATTTTCCCCATTCATTCAGTTATTCCATCTCTACAGTACAGCAACTCTGCCATTCAGTAATGCTGCCATGGCTACACAGTATGTTATGCCTGTTGCGCTGCCCATGTCATGCCACTTCTACAAAATTTTACATGGCCCCTTTTAGTTCCCAATCTGCCCCTGGGCTCAGACTTAACTGCAGCAAAAAAATGCAAGGAAGGACGCAATAGCGTACAATCAGGCCCTATGAGGAGGGATCCTGTCCCCTCAACAGACCTCCAACCCCTCATCAGACCGCACCCCCATTATGGCTGTTTCCATAAATTTGCCGGGCTGGTCAATCCGCCCCTGGGTGGGGCAGATGTACAGAAATATGTACAGAGAGATTTACAGCAGATTGTGTGGGGTGTGTTCAATCTGAAATCTAAGCTGCAGTTTAAAAATAAAGCTTGCTAACATTTGTGGGCTACATGCAAAAGCAGCCAGTATTCACCTTGCATAGAAAAAAATATAAATATATTTTCTCCCCTTGCATTCTGGGACGGCGACAGGGGGGTACAAAGGACACAACTGTACCGGGCCCCAAGGATAAGCTGATAAGTACCCGTCAGGCATGTGGGCCGTCTTGTCCAAATAGGGCAGCGAGCTGTAGGCGGTGTGGCCACAGCCTTAGAGTGACAGGAGCCTCTCACATAAAGTGACTGTGCGGAGCGAGTGTGCATCCACTCTTTCGGGTTCTGCTCTGTTGCAGGCAGTTACAGGACATGGCAGCAGTTCCACTGGCCAGGATTACCATGCCCTGCATTGGACTCTTCTGGTAGGGTCTGCTGTGCAGTGTTCTGATCTGGGGAGTGCAGCACAGATGAGTATCTCCCCGGGGAAAGAGTGGATTGGTGGGGGGATACAGGGCTTTGGGATGGGCTGGGTGAGCTGGGAAAGCAGCATGGAGTCATTGGGGAGAGACAGACTGTGGGGTGTAGGAGGGAGGAAGGAGAGATATACATATTTCTATATTTGTATAAATATATATATATATATATTTCTCTGACGTCCTAAGTGGATGCTGGGGACTCCGTCAGGACCATGGGGAATAGCGGCTCCGCAGGAGACAGGGCACAAAAGTAAAAGCTTTAGGATCAGGTGGTGTGCACTGGCTCCTCCCCCTATGACCCTCCTCCAAGCCTCAGTTAGGTTTTTGTGCCCGGCCGAGAAGGGTGCAATCTAGGTGGCTCTCCTAAAGAGCTGCTTAGAGTAAAAGTTTTGTTAGGGTTTTTATTTTCAGTGAGTCCTGCTGGCAACAGGCTCACTGCAACGAGGGACTTAGGGGAGAAGAAGTGAACTCACCTGCGTGCAGGATGGATTGGCTTCTTAGGCTACTGGACACTAGCTCCAGAGGGACGATCACAGGTACAGCCTGGATGGGTCACCGGAGCCGCGCCGCCGACCCCCTTGCAGATGCTGAAGAGAGAAGAGGTCCAGTGTGGTGTGTGCTGGCAAACTCTCCCTCTGTCTCCCCAAAGGGCTAGTGGGGTCCTGTCCTCTATCAGAGCATTCCCTGTGTGTGTGCTGTGTGTCGGTACGTGTGTGTCGACATGTATGAGGACGATGTTGGTGAGGAGGCGGAGCAATTGCCTGTAATGGTGATGTCACTCTCTAGGGAGTCGACACCGGAATGGATGGCTTATTTAGGGAATTACGTGATAATGTCAACACGCTGCAAGGTCGGTTGACGACATGAGACGGCCGGCAAACCAATTAGTACCTGTCCAGGCGTCTCAAACACCGTCAGGGGCTTTAAAACGCCCATTTACCTCAGTCGGTCGACACAGACACGGACACTGACTCCAGTGTCGACGGTGAAGAAACAAACGTATTTTCCATTTGGGCCACACGTTACATGTTAAGGGCAATGAAGGAGGTGTTACATATTTCTGATACTACAAGTACCACAAAAGAGGGTATTATGTGGGGTGTGAAAAAACTACCTGTAGTTTTTCCTGAATCGGATAAATTAAATGAAGTGTGTGATGATGCGTGGGTTTTCCCCGATAGAAAATTATTGGCGTTATACCCTTTCCCGCCAGAAGTTAGGGCGCGTTGGGAAACACCCCTTAGGGTGGATAAGGCGCTCACACGCTTATCAAAACAAGTGGCGTTACCGTCTCCAGATACCGCCGCCCTCAAGGAGCCAGCTGATAGGAGGCTGGAAAATATCCTAAAAAGTATATACACACATACTGGTGTTATACTGCGACCAGCGATCGCCTCAGCCTGGATGTGCAGCGCTGGGGTGGCTTGGTCGGATTCCCTGACTGAAAATATTGATACCCTTGACAGGGACAGTATTTTATTGACTATAGAGCATTTAAAGGATGCATTTCTATATATGCGAGATGCACAGAGGGATATTTGCACTCTGGCATCAAGAGTAAGTGCGATGTCCATATCTGCCAGAAGATGTTTATGGACACGACAGTGGTCAGGTGATGCAGATTCCAAACGGCACATGGAAGTATTGCCGTATAAAGGGGAGGAGTTATTTGGGGTCGGTCCATCGGACCTGGTGGCCACGGCAACAGCTGGAAAATCCACCTTTTTTACCCCAAGTCACATCTCAGCAGAAAAAGACACCGTCTTTTCAGCCTCAGTCCTTTCGTCCCCATAAGGGCAAGCAGGCAAAAGGCCAGTCATATCTGCCCAGGGATAGAGGAAAGGGAAGAAGACTGCAGCAGGCAGCCCATTCCCAGGAACAGAAGCCCTCCACCGCTTTTGCCAAGTCCTCAGCATGACGCTGGGGCCGTACAAGCGGACTCAGCTGCGGTGGGGGGTCGTCTCAAGAGTTTCAGCGCGCAGTGGGCTCACTCGCAAGTGGACCCCTGGATCCTACAAGTAGTATCCCAGGGGTACAGATTGGAAATTCGAGACGTCTCCCCCTCGCAGGTTCCTGAAGTCTGCTTTACCAACGTCTCCCTCCGACAGGGAGGCAGTATTGGAAACAATTCACAAGCTGTATTCCCAGCAGGTGATAATCAAAGTACCCCTCCTACAACAAGGAAAGGGGTATTATTCCACACTATATTGTGGTACTGAAGCCAGACGGCTCGGTGAGACCTATTCTAAATCTGAAATATTTGAACACTTACATACAAAGGTTCAAATCAAGATGGAGTCACTCAGAGCAGTGATAGCGAACCAGGAAGAAGGGGACTATATGGTGTCCCTGGACATCAAGGATGCTTACCTCCATGTCCCAATTTGCCCTTCTCACCAAGGGTACCTCAGGTTCGTGGTACAAAACTGTCACTATCAGTTTCAGACGCTGCCGTTTGGATTGTCCACGGCACCCCGGGTCTTTACCAAGGTAATGGCCGAAATGATGATTCTTCTTCAAAGAAAAGGCGTCTTAATTATCCCTTACTTGGACGATCTCCTGATAAGGGCAAGGTCCAGAGAACAGTTGGAGGTCGGAGTAGCACTATCTCAAGTAGTTCTACGACAGCACGGGTGGATTCTAAATATTCCAAAATCGCAGCTGTCTCCGACGACACGTCTGCTGTTCCTAGGGATGATTCTGGACACAGTCCAGAAAAAGGTGTTTCTCCCGGAGGAGAAAGCCAGGGAGTTATCCGAGCTAGTCAGGAACCTCCTAAAACCAGGAAAAGTGTCAGTGCATCATTGCACAAGGGTCCTGGGAAAAATGGTGGCTTCTTACGAAGCGATTCCATTCGGCAGATTTCACGCAAGAACTTTTCAGTGGGATCTGCTGGAAAAATGGTCCGGATCGCATCTTCAGATGCATCAGCGGATAACCCTGTCTCCAAGGACAAGGGTGTCTCTTCTGTGGTGGCTGCAGAGTGCTCATCTACTAAAGGGCCACAGATTCGGCATTCAGGACTGGATCCTGGTGACCACGGATGCCAGCCTGAAAGGCTGGGGAGCAGTCACACAAGGAAAAAATTTCCAGGGAGTGTGATCAAGTCTGGAGACTTCTCTCCACATAAATATACTGGAGCTAAGAGCAATTTACAATGCTCTAAGCTTAGCAAGACCTCTGCTTCAAGGTCAGCCGGTATTGATCCAGTGGGACAACATCACGGCAGTCGCCCACGTAAACAGACTGGGCGGCACAAGAAGCAGGAGGGCAATGGCAGAAACTGCAAGGATTCTTCGCTGGGCGGAAAATCATGTGTTAGCACTGTCAGCAGTGTTCATTCCGGGAGTGGACAACTGGGAAGCAGACTTCCTCAGCACGACCTCCACCCGGGAGAGTGGGGACTTCATCGGGAAGTCTTCCACATGATTGTGAACCGTTGGGAAAGACCAAAGGTGGACATGATGGCGTCCCGCCTGAACAAAATTGGACAGGTATTGCGCCAGGTCAAGAGACCCTCAGGCAATAGCTGTGGACGTTCTGGTAACACCGTGGGTGTACCAGTCGGTGTATGTGTTCCCTCCTCTGCTTCTAATACCTAAGGTACTGAGAATTATAAGACGTAGAGGAGTAAGAACTATACTCGTGGCTCCGGATTGGCCAAGAAGGACTTGGTACCCGGAACTTCAAGAGATGCTCACAGAGGATTCATGGCCTCTGCCGCTAAGAAGGGACTTGCTTCAGCAAGTACCATGTCTGTTCCAAGACTTACCGCGGCTGCGTTTGACGGCATGGCGGTTGAACGCCGGATCCTAAGGGAAAAAGGCATTCCGGAAGAGGTCATTCCTACCCTGGTCAAAGCCAGGAAGGAGGTGACCGCACAACATTATCACCACATGTGGCGAAAATATGTTGCGTGGTGTGAGGCCAGGAAGGCCCCACGAAGAAATTTCAACTCGGTCGATTCCTGCATTTCCTGCAAACAGGAGTGTCTATGGGCCTCAAATTGGGGTCCATTAAGGTTCAAATTTCGGCCCTGTCGATTTTCTTCCAGAAAGAATTGGCTTCAGTTCCTGAAGTCCAGAAGTTTGTCAAGGGAGTACTGCATATACAACCCCCTTTTGTGCCTCCAGTGGCACTGTGGGATCTCAACGTAGTTCTGGGATTCCTCAAATCACATTGGTTTAAACCGCTCAAATCTGTGGATTTGAAATATCTCACATGGAAAGTGACCATGATGTTGGCCCTGGCCTCGGCCAGGCGAGTGTCAGAATTGGCGGCTTTGTCTCACAAAAGCCCATATCTGATTGTCCATTCGGACAGGGCAGAGCTGCGGACTCGTCCCCAGTTTCTCCCTAAGGTGGTGTCAGCGTTTCACCTGAACCAGCTTATTGTGGTACCTGCGGCTACTAGGGACTTGGAGGACTCCAAGTTGCTAGATGTTGTCAGGGCCCTGAAAATATAGGTTTCCAGGACGGCTGGAGTCAGGAAAACTGACTTGCTGTTATCCTGTATGCACCCAACAAACTGGGTGCTCTTGCTTCTAAGCAGACGATTGCTAGTTGGATGTGTAGTACAATTCAGCTTGCACATTCTGTGGCAGGCCTGCCACAGCCAAAATATGTAAATGCCCATTCCACAAGGAAGGTGGGCTCATCTTGGGCGGCTGCCCGAGGGGTCTCGGCTTTACAACTTTGCCGAGCTGCTACTTGGTCAGGGGCACACCCTGGCTGAGGAGGACCTGGAGTTCTCTCACTCGGTGCTGCAGAGTCATCCGCACTCTCCCGCCCGTTTGGGAGCTTTGGTATAATCCCCATGGTCCTGACGGAGTCCCCAGCATCCACTTAGGACGTCAGAGAAAATAAGAATTTACTTACCGATAATTCTATTTCTCGTAGTCCGTAGTGGATGCTGGGCGCCCATCCCAAGTGCGGATTGTCTGCAATACTTGTACATAGTTATTGTTACAAAAATCGGGTTATTATTGTTGTGAGCCATCTTTTCAGAGGCTCCGCTGTTATCATGCTGTTAACTGGGTTCAGATCACAGGTTGTACAGTGTGATTGGTGTGGCTGGTATGAGTCTTACCCGGGATTCAAAATCCTTCCTTATTGTGTACGCTCGTCCGGGCACAGTATCCTAACTGAGGCTTGGAGGAGGGTCATAGGGGGAGGAGCCAGTGCACACCACCTGATCCTAAAGCTTTTACTTTTGTGCCCTGTCTCCTGCGGAGCCGCTATTCCCCATGGTCCTGACGGAGTCCCCAGCATCCACTACGGACTACGAGAAATAGAATTATCGGTAAGTAAATTCTTATTTTTACCAGTTTCTTATATGTTGCAAATTCTGTTGCGCTTTAATAAATAAATACACACACATTTATTTTTTATAAATATATATATATATATATATATATATATAAAAATCTGGGGCCCCTCAGATGATATATATATCATCTGAGGGGGCCCCAGAGAGATCACTGTATGGGGCCCCAAGCTTCCATTGCAACATGGCTTGTTCCACAGAGGGCCGTTTCTAGGGTCAGACGGGGCACCGGCCCATGGCTAGCGTGTGCAGTATTGTTTGCAGTCTGACTGGCTGCATAGAATACTGTGAAAATGTCCCTCCCAAAATATATGCTGCATGAGAGAAAACAGTTGTGAAGGTTGCAAGAGTAGACAATGGCCATTTTGGAAGGGATGGGGGTGCGTACAAACTAGATGCTGGCATGCTACATTTAACCCCTGACAATAAGCAGGTAGGGGTATAATTTATAAGGGGCATTACTGTGTGGGCATAGCATGATGTCAGGGGCACTATTGTATTGGGCAAAAATAATATGGTGCAAAAGGCACTATTTGTGTGGGGCATAATATGGTGTTAATGGGCACTTAATGTCATAAGAGGCTTTATGGTGTGTGGCATAATGTGTAAGTGGTATTTTGGTGTGTGGTATAATGTTTAAGGGTCATTACGGTGTGGTGCATAATGTGTAAGGGGCATTATGGTGTTGTGTAAAGTGTTTAAGGGACTTTACTATAAGGAGGAAAAATTACAAAATAATGTAATGGGCATGAATCAGGAACTTTTTGTTTCCTCTGGTGGCCAATGTCTGGGAGTGCAGTATGCAAAACTAGGGTGTAAAGTAGTCTTTTACTGCAAGACCATGCCCCTTGCAGCAAGGGCATGCCCATTGAGGTGGACCCACACCCTTTTTATTTGCACACACCCCAAAGGCAATGCATGTGGGTGAGGGTGCATTTTTGGCTGTTCGCACTGGGAGCCAAATTGTCTAGAAACAACCCTGAATGTAACTCTATGGTCTCGAGCATGTCTGTCAGAAATAAGATGACAAAGCCAAGTTTATTGAATCAGGGTTGCAGTCTCAGGCTGTGTCACACCCCTGAAATGGTCACAACCAGTGGTGGCTGCAGCTCACACCACATAGTGCAGGGGGGAGCAGGATAGCACATATGAGCATACATGCAGGGATGTATGTATCACATGTGCTAGCTGCAGGTGTCCGGGAATTGGCAGCACTGCATGTCTTCTTACAGCCACCACTGAACTGGGACTCAGCATTCAGCATAACACCTCCTGCTAAGCCCACCCCCAGGTTCCCATTGGCTAGTTTTCACGCTCCTTCAAAGTCGGGGGCGGGCTTTGAAGGAGAGTGGAGCCGAATGCAGCATCCCGGGTTCAACGGTGGCTGGAAGACACACAGCGCTGCCGATCCCCGGACACCTACAGCCATGCACATATGTTACATACATCCCTGAATGTTCATATGAATGGTCACAGCACACTTACCTTTGAGTCTCTACTTCCCCGTTACCTTTATAATGCACCATCTTATTCACTTTGTGAATAAATCCTCACTGCAACCCCCTTGTCAAGATCATCGAGGCATATGCACAGTGCAACTTACATGCATGTTCAGTGGCAATAAAATGAATACAATCATCATTGCGCTCATCTCAGTATCATGGCCAGAATGCAGATATGCCACTAAACAGGCATATGGAGTATTTGAGCAAAACTCAGTATGCTGTGAACACTCATTTTTTCCACTTTGAAAGTGATACCCACTGGGAGGTAAATATGAGAAAGTTCAATGAATGTAAAGAATTTAAGATCATACAAAAACATATCATTAGATTGCTTTATCACTACTATATCCTTTTGCAGCATTGGCAAATTGTTTTACACACCTTTCTTTATTTACAGGTAAAGTACGTGAACTGAGGGAAAAGTATCCTACCAGCAATCTTTCATACGATGAATCTGAGCTGAAAGAGATTCTGCAATTGTCAAAATTAAATGTGCAGCTGAGCAAACCACAGATATTAGAGAAAATGCAACAATGTATTGATCGTAAATGAGCTAGGGGAATATTCATCATGGAAAAATTGTGAAATGAGAATATTTAGTTATCAATTCTTATTTTCCATTTCAGAATGTTTCCAATTTTCATGAAACCTCCCTTATAAAATTATGACTTCCGAAAAATTGCCCCTTTTGTGAAGCAGCTTTTCGGAAAACTTGTATTTTTCCTACTGCTGCCTCACACTGCACATGCACAGCTTGAAGACAGGCTGCATCGGTCCCCCCCTTCCCTTACATCCACTTCTCCCCCCAGCCAGCATCCGCATGCAGGCTTCTCACCTCCCCCTGGCTCCCCAGATGCACAGGACTTGTGAGGTGAGCAGCCCCCTCCCCCGCCGGGATTTACAGTTCCGTATCTGCCCGACTGTGGAGGTGAGCACTCAGCCGCGGTCCCCTCATTTCCCCTGCCTAGACTGTCAGCCCAGAGGTGAGCACTGCAGTAGCCTTTGCCCCGTCACCCCTGCAGAGGTCACTGCAACTGTGCCCCTCCCTTTTCACCGGCATTTTATTTATGTGGCTGCTAGGTCACACTGTAGCCACAGCCCTCCTTCACATACACACATCCCACTCCGGGACATTCGGCTGCAGAGATCGTGGTGCGTCCGCACCTCCCCTACTCCCTCCCTATCCCTCTGCTGCACAAGCTGCGATGTAAACAGCAGCCTGTGAAGAGATTTGGGGGCTGTTCCCCATCTCAGGATGTTTAACAGTTTCACTTTCAAACTCTGAAAGTAAATAAATAATAAATAAAGCATTTTCAGAGTTTGCTGAATGTCACCGGAGTGTAGAAATTGTGACAAATAAAGGATAATGAATATTCCCTAATCTGAACACTTTCAATTTACAGTTTATGTGCCCGCCCCATTCTTCCACTCTCTGCTTTACCTCACAGCAAAAGCATGTTGATTAAATTTGCTTTCAAATAGTGTTACTTGTTTGTAATTGTTCATTTTTATATCCAAATTCATTATCTGTAATGTATTTATTAGAGATGAGCAGGTTCGGTTCTCCGAGATCCGAACCCCCCCAAACTTCACCTATTTTACACGGTTCTGAGGCAGCCTCGGATCTTCCCGCCTTGCTCGGTTAACCCGAACGCGCCCGAACGTCATCATCCCGCTGTCGGATTCTCGCAAGATTCGTATTCTATATGATAATGTCAATTATTATCTTCGAACATAAAGCTATACACTATTTCCGTGGAGCCGCTATGGTCGCTAGACCACGTGCACGTGCTACGCACTTTGTACGCTATTTGCGTACAGAGTCCCGCACGTGGTACGCACTTGGCATACACACGCTGCGCTGAGTGTACGGAATACACACAGCGGGCGCACACACAGTTGATAACCCTTAAACCTTGTTAATAAAACACAGTAAGAATATGCTTATACTCTAAACCTTAGTAGTCAAATACTGTAATGATGTAACGCTTAAAAACCTTAACAATGTGTATGCTGTTTGAGCGATTGAGACGCTAAGAGAGCCCTTTGCAGGAAAGTGAAAACACAACACCGGCTTTGGTTAAAACCACAGCAGCTCTAACACTGCCGTGGATTATTCAGCGAAAAAGGGGAAAAACAGTACAAATTATACACTACAAGCTAACACAGAAATCTAACAGAATAACAGAGAATAAGACGAACAATGGCTACAGAGAATATACATACGTGGGGATGTTTCGCAACCGCGACCTGGAATCCAGTGCTCAGCTATTAGGGTAGAAAGCCTTCAGAGTCTTGTGTCTGGCCAGGCAACAGTGGTCTTTATATACACAACATACATTCACAATACAATGGTACCTGTAATCTCATTGTTCATTGGACACAGGGATGTGTCTCTACATTACAGCAAAGGTCATAGGTGAATTTGAACAGGTGGGCTGTGTCTTTCCCCAACTGCTCTGGTGGGAGGTATCCTCAGGATTCCCGCCGCATGTGTAATTTACAGCAAATACAGTTAATGTTCATAATCTACTTCTGTACATAACTATACGCAGGAGCGAGCGATCCTTTCCTAACTAACATCGGAATGTTACCCTTCAAATACCCTACAGCTGGATACTAGACACCACCTTTCAACCTTTATCTGACCCTTCCTATCATGCAAAGAGGAATCTCTCTGTCCAGGAACAGTTTAAACTAATCATACTCGCTGACATGGTCTAGGGAATATTAACTACAAAATGCACTATTTGGGTTAAATATGCTACGATCGAGTCACACGCTACACGCTCACAAACTCCGCCGTAAATACACATCTCATGCGCACGAGACGCTGGAGCGTCCCCTACGCAACTTGCGGGTATGTGTACGCACGGGGGAACAGGTGCACGAGCAGCGTGCATGTGCATGAGGGGTTAGTACAAGGGGTATGCATCATGATATTTTCGACTTTGACAGTCCACCCTTTGGCAGTCAACAATAACTGCCACTATCTAAACAATTAAGCAGAAAAATATACAATACAATGAAATACCTATAAATGATTGGGTGGAGGGAGGAGAGGAGAAGGTGGGAAATGTATGACCTAGTGGGATAGTAAAAGGATGTATGTATGAAATTCATGTCTGAGGGGTCATGTATCATCGTGCCGTACATGTTCTAGATAAGCTTCGAGGTATTGCGAAGTATACATTAAATCCTTCTTATCCCGTATTAAGGGTCTGTAATTGGGCTAACAAACACTACCGAGCTCTTTTCGGCTCTTGTTCCAACAAATGGGGTGCACATTAGTTGATGATACATGGGGGTGGAAAATATGTGAGTGCTAATATATATACCTATATCACCTGTTGACTATGTGTGTCACTACCTGAAGATCGTAGAGATGAAGATAAGAAACATGTGTTATAAATACATTCATATGATAATGTGTGTAATTGTCCTTGGATGTCTGTCGAAGTCGTGTCCGGATAGGTGTATCTTTGCTGTGGGTGATAAGCAAAGTTTTTTCAAGTGTCCATAGAAAGTTAAAGTCTCTAAAGTGTCTCGCAAAGTCTGTGAAAAAAGATCATCAAAGGTCTGTAGAAATGTTCATCAAAGGTCTGTAGAAATGTGCATCAAAATCTTCTTCCGAGTGGATGTCTTTTTACCTTGGAGAAAAACAAAGGAGAAACGGGTGAAAGAAACGGACCGTGGAATCACGTCTTATCACAACTTTGTCTCGATTGATGGGTCATAAATTAAACCAGTTGTTGTAACAATGCCTTCGCTCCTCAAACTCATCACTCTGGTACTGCGCTTGCAATGCATTAAAATCCGAACACATCTAAATATCAAACCAATCATTATGACAACTCCCAGGATACAAAGGAGAAATTTCCCTACATTCACGATAACATTTTGAGCCCATTCTCCTATACCTGAGAACCAATTTCGTGGGTTCAACCATGAAACCCAGCCTGTCAGTTCATTACTCACAACAGTAAGGGTAAGGTTGTGTCTCCTTCGGAACTTCCACTTCAATTGCAAGATATCGTCCATCTTTTGATCTATGACCTTGGTTGGGTCATCGGTGCTGTTTGTGATATATGTACAGCACTTCACACCATACTGAGTTGCTAGGGTGACACAATACCCGCCTGTCACCGCTGTGATGTAATTGAGAACCATCCTGTGCTGGATCAGTTCCGTTTTGTAAGCTTGCAATTCCCTCCCAGTATACCTGAAGGTGTCATCATACATCTCGGTGATATTGTCTATCAGGTTCGCTAGCGCATTAATATACCTAAAATTTATAACTCCTCTGGCGGTATGGGTGATATCTAACGTGAGTAGAAATTGAATCCCCATGGATTCGTGGATCAAATCAGAGGCTGCGTGCTCTGTCCTATCTATAAGGTGTCTCTTAACAATGTGTTCGTAGTGAGTGTGAGTGTAAGGAGCTTGAGCATTGCGGTGAACGTCTTTCATCTTATCATGGGTAATGGTCATTACTTCTGGCAACACTCTTCCAATGTAACACAATCCCTCTGAGTTTGGGGCAACCCACTTATACGCCTTCCTCCCACATATGAAATATGCATCATCAAGGAGGACATATGGGACAGAATATGACATCACCATATTGCAAACCTTCCAGGTGAAAAATCCTATCCCTAACTTTCTCATCTGTTCAGTACAAGTGTCAGGCTGTATAATATGCGCACAGTATCCTGGAGATACTTCTCCAACCCGCAGGGTCCTACTTCCTAGAGTGCACCTATACTGAAAATATCTCCCACCATTGGCTATTTGGCGTATAAGTTCTGAGTCTACGGGCATTCTATCGGCTCTGTGCGAAAATGCCATGGTTTGGTTGTTCCATGTCACTTCCCAATTTCCCGGCTTTCGGGGATTGGAAATGTTAAAACATACTAAAGACCTATCCACATGATATTGGTGGAGCTTTAAACTAGGAGGCCTAGAAATATTAAATTTCTTGTCCACCGGTCTCCCACCCCTTAATTCAAGTACCTCATCTATTGTTAAAGAGTATGGCACTAGTCCTGACTTGCTCTGACCTTGAGGTACTTGTGAGCACACCCAGCATTCCGTTTGGTTTAAAACCCTACCCACTAATGAGTGATAGTCACTCAATGGATGACGGTCCATGTTGATATTAAGGCTGGACTGACGTCTCTGGATGCACCCGTCCTCAACTATGTTTTCACAATTCCTACAGATACAATTTTCCTCAGCTAACAATCCTTTACAATGTCTCCTAGGGTCATGACTACCAGATCGTTTTCTGATACTCGCCTTTGCTCGGTGATTGTGTTGCTCTTGGAATTCTACGAATCCGTCCTTGTCATCAGAACCCATTCCAGATCCTTTCTCGACCTCTCTGGTACTCTCACCGAAATAGACTGCTCTGGTCAACAACAGGGTCAACAGGAAAACCCGGAACGCAGTCTCTTGGGGTAAGTCCATCTGTGGACACGACCTCACCTGTCCCTCCACTAGGGGCCTTTGCTACTGCTCTTACTGGTTGGGCCGTGCCCACTTGAGTATTTTGTATGGTGACTGCTTAAGAGAGTGCCGATATCGTGCTGGGCTCATCTTCTTGGTCGCAGTCCTGAGGGAAGTTTAAGATGGGATACAACTTGCACGGGTTAGCATTAGGATCAATACACTTATCTACTTTACTCTTATCACCATTAATACATTTAATAAGTGCACTTTTATTGTATACCAGTATGCCATTCTCTGTAGCCATTTTCTCTCCTGTTATGTATGGTGGTGGTGGTGCTGTTGCTATCAGTTTCCTGCTATGGTTGGAACTAGCTGCTTGAGCTAATCCCCGTTGTATCTCACCTTCCTGTTGCCATAACTGTAAATAATCATAATGTCTAATCCTTTGTGTCTTGGATTTTATCAGACATATCCTTCTCCTTAGATTTTGCAACACCTCAGTATTAAAACTGCCTACCCTAGGGAACGGTTCCCTATTGTCCACAGTCATACGTTCCCACTCATTGCATAAGACCTCTGCGTGTGATCCATATTTCTCACACATTATGTACCTCGCCGACCCTTTGGGCCGCGGAATATCAACCTGAACCCTGGTTGATCGTCCCTTACTTGAGCAACTGGCCCCCATTCTTTGCAGGTATTGCCTTCTCAGCGAATTCCTACAAAAACCAATTTACTCAATATAAGGCAACGGTGAAAGTTCTCCGAGTGCTCTCACCCAACGACGCCCCTGCTGGCCAATACACCGAACACTGTGCCCAGTGCTGGTCGTACCCAACCTCGGGCTCCTGTGTAACCTCTATTTACTGAGAGCGTGTGGGAGTATGCTACCCCTCCCAGTAAATATCAGTTGTTGGAGATTTCCTGAGTGACCAGCGAAACTCCCTTAAAATAAAAAAAACCTGTTACACAAATCACGTTACGTGTACAATTAGCGTCTATGACCCCGCGATTGTACGCAAATTGCGTAATGGGTATCAAGGTGAACTAACTAATGCACACAGTAACGTGCAGTACAGTCGCACTGCGTATAAGTAACTATTACTTATCCGCTGCACGACCAACGGAATCGGTTGTTTAGGCTGCGAAACCTCAGCCAGAGCGTATTCTCAAAACGGGCCTATATGGGTACTACGCAAACCCCCGGGGCTGCACTCTCTACCTCTGACCTTTCTCAGGCCAGGGTTTTCAGAGCTTCGCTTGACCTGGTCAGCGGATTTCTGACTTCGCCAACCTTTTGGTCTGCTGATTGCTACCTTGCTCCTTTATACTCTTATACAATGTTAACGTGAGCAAGCCAGTCCCACGCCACCAAGTGTCCACTCACCTGGTGTACTCTCCTACGGGATCCTGACTTCCCTTGGGTCCAAAAACTTTATTGTTTGCACACTCACTCTTGCTCACTCATATACACTTCGATTTTTCTGTACAGAAAATTACTTTCATTCAGGTGAAACAGGATAATCCCAGAGGTGATGCAATAAGAGAAAGATCTTTTAAACTAAAATTTTGGAAACTGAACAAATTTGTGCTATTATCGCGTGGCTACCGTATCGCCTAAACTAAAACAATGCTATCGTGTGATTTGTATTTAGTGAGCGTATCTGTACGCACGTTGCGTAATATACGCCACGTGTGTAGGCCTTTGAGTTGCGTACGCAGTCTCGCACGCTGTCCGAGACACGTGTACAAAGGCCGGATACGCCCGCAGTAACACAAATAACACGCTTCTATAAATGTAAACGATATTCAACTATAATCAACTATAACACCACACAGTATCTCCTGTATAAACCTTTATAACTGGGTCAGGCTGCGTGTGTGTTTTACAATTACTCCCTTAAATATTACTCTTTACTTTTAACTGAATAGCAACAAATTTCTCAGCACGTGATCAATGCTAATGGCAAACAAGAGGGTAGATATGCGAAAATACACTAATGAAATACAGGTGTGTGCGTGTGTTACGTGTGTTGCGTGCGCAGTTGGCACCAAACAGAAATTTAACAGATTTAAAACCAAACAATAGCTTTACGTTCTTACCTTTCGGATCCCACCAGCATCCCTTCAAACCAAGCGGAGCAGACGCTTATCTAATCAGCACTAATGTATCCCCGACCACAAAACGGCTAACAGGGGATACTACCTTCCCGCCCTTTGCTGATAGATAATAGTCTGCCTTGTCCTGCTAGGCTGCGGATATGAGTATCCCGGACGAGCACCCAATTGATAATGTCAATTATTATCTTCAAACATAAAGCTATACACTATTTCCGTGGAGCCGCTATGGTCGCTAGACCACGTGCACGTGCTACGCACTTTGTACGCTATTTGCGTACAGAGTCCCGCACATGGTAAGCACTTGGCGTACACACGCTGCGCTGAGTGTACGGAATACACACAGCGGGCGCACACACAGTTGATAACCCTTAAATCTTGTTAATAAAACACAGTAAGAATATGCTTATACTCTAAACCTTAGTAGTCAAATACTGTAATGATGTAACGCTTAAAAACCTTAACAACGTGTATGCTGTTTGAGCGATTGAGACGCTAAGAGAGCCCTTTGCAAGAAAGTGAAAACACAACACCGGGTTTAGTTAAAACCACAGCAGCTCTAACACTGCCGTGGATTATTCAGAGAAAAAGGGGAAAAACAGTACAAGTTATACACTACAAGCTAACACAGAAATCTAACAGAATAACAGAGAATAAGACGAACAATGGCGAACAATGGCTACAGAGAATATACATACGTGGGGATGTTTCACAAGCGCGACCTGGAATCCAGTGCTCAGCTATTAGGGTAGAAAGCCTTCAGAGTCTTGTGTCTGGCCAGGCAACAGTGGTCTTTATATACACAACATACATTCACAATACAATGGTACCTGTAATCTCATTGTTCATTGGACACAGGGATGTGTCTGTACATTACAGCAAAGGTCATAGGAGGATTTGAACAGGTGGGCTGTGTCTTTCCCCAACTGCTCTGGTGGGAGGTATCCTCAGGATTCCCGCCGCATGTGTAATTTACAGCAAATACAGTTAATGTTCATAATCTACTTCTGTACATAACTATACGCAGGAGCGAGCGATCCTTTCCTAACTAACATCGGAATGTTACCCTTCAAATACCCTACAGCTGGATACTAGACACCACCTTTCAACCTTTATCTGACCCTTCCTATCATGCAAAGAGGAATCTCTCTGTCCAGGAACAGTTTAAACTAATCATACTCGCTGACATGGTCTAGGGGAATATTAACTACAAAATGCACTATTTGGGTTAAATATGCTACGATCGAGTCGCACGCTACACGCTCACAAACTCCAGCGTAAATACACATCTCATGCGCACGAGACGCTGGAGCGTCCCCTACGCAACTTGCGGGTATGTGTACGCATGGGGGAACAGGTGCATGAGCAGCGTGCATGTGCATGAGGGGTTAGTGCAAGGGGTATGCATCATGATATTTTTCGACTTTGACATATATAAAGAGCCGCGCATCGCCGCCATTTTCACTCATGCTTTGGAGATTGAACAGAGAGGAAGTGGCTGCGTTCTCTCCCTGAAAAGCTCCTTATCTGTGCTCAGTGTGCTGCAAGTATCTGTGCTCAGTGTGCTGAAAATATCTACGTTCTCTGCCTGAAAACGCTCCATATCTGTGCTCAGTGTGCTGCATATATCTGTGCTCAGTGTGCTGCATTGTGGGGACCACCAGTATATAATTATAGTAGTACAGTACAGTAGGCCATTGCTGTATCTTGCAGCTCTGTGTCAAGTATATTATTCATATCTGTGCTGCATTATTGTGAGCAGTATATAGTAGGACAGTGCAGCATTTTGGTGACCAGCAGTATACATATAGTACAGTACAGTAGGCCATTGCTATTGATATATTACTGGCATATAATTCCACACATTAGAAACTGGAGAACAAAAATGTGGAGGGTAAAATAGGGAAAGATCAAGATCCACCTCCACCTCATGCTGAAGCTGCTGCCACTAGTCATGGCCGAGACAATGAAATGCCATCAACGTTGTCTGCCAAGGCCGATGCCCAATGTCATAGTAGAGAGCATGTAAAATCCAAAAAACTAAAGTTCAGTAAAATTACCCAAAAATCTAAATTAAAAGCATCTGAGGAGAAGCGTAAACTTGCCAATAGGCCATTTACGACACGGAGTGGCAAGGAACGACTGAGGCCCTGGCCTATGTTCATGGCTAGTGGTTCAGCTTCACATGAGGATGGAAGCACTCATCCTCCCGCTAGAAAAATGAAAAGACTTAAGCTGGCAAAAGCACAGCAAAGAACTGTGCGTTCTTCTAAATCACAAATCCCCAAGGAGAGTCCAATTGTGTCGGTTGCGATGCCTGACCTTCACAACACTGGACGGGAAGAGGTGGCGCCTTCCACCATTTGCACGCTCCCTGCAAGTCCTGGAAGGAGCACCCACAGTCGTTCCTGATAGTCAAATTGAAGATGTCACTGTTGAAGTACACCAGGATGAGGATATGGGTATTGCTGGCGCTGAGGAAGAAATTGACAAGGAGGATTCTGATGGTGAGGTGGTTTGTTTAAGTCAGGCACCGGGGAGACACCTGTTGTCCGTGGGATGAATATGGCCATTGACATGCCTGGTCAAATTACAAAAAAAAAAAATCACCTCTTCGGTGTGGAATTATTTTAACAGAAATGCGGACAACAGGTGTCAAGCCGTGTGTTGCCTTTGTCAAGCTGTAATAAGTAGGGGTAAGGACGTTAACCACCTAGGAACATCCTCCCTTATACATCACCTGGATCATCATTATTCATCAGAAGTCATTGACAAGTTCAAAAACTTTGGGTGACAGCGGAAGCAGTCTACTGACAACTAAATCCCTTCCTCTTGTACCCAAGCTCCTGCAAACCACACCACCAACTCCCTCAGTGTCAATAGTCCGGCAGGCCATGTCACTGGCAATTCTGATGAGTCCTCTCCTGACTGGGATTCCTCCGATGCATCCTTGAGTGTAACGCCTACTGCTGCTGGCGCTGCTGTTGTTGCTGCTGGGAGTCGATCCTCATCAACAGAGGGGAAGTCGGAAGACCACTTGTACTACTTCCAGTAAGCAATTGACTGTCCAACAGTCCTTTGCGAGTAAGATGAAATATCATAGCAGTCATCCTGCTGCAAAGCGGATAACTCAGGCCTTGGCAGCTGTGTTGGTGTTAAATGTGTGTCCGGTGTCCTCCGGTATCACAGGGACTAAGAGAATTGCTTGAGGTATTGTGTCCCCAGTACCAAATACCATCTAGGTTCCACTTCTCTAGGCAGGCGATACCGAGAATGTACACAGACGTCAGAAAAAGACTCACAAGTGTCCTAAAAAATGCAGTTGTACCCAATGTCCACTTAACCACGGACATGTGGACAAGTGGAGCAGGGCAGACTCAGGACTATATGACTGTGACAGCCCACTGGGTAGATGTATTGCCTCCCGCAGCAACAGCAGCGGCGGCACCAGTAGCAGCATCTCGCAAACGCCAACTCGTTCCTAGGCAGGCTACGCTTTGTATCACCGCTTTCCATGAGAGGCACACAGCTGACAACCTCTTACGGAAACTGAGGAACATCATCGCAGAATGGCTTACCCCAATTGGACTCTCCTGGGGATTTGTGACATCGGACAACGCCACCAATATTGTGCGTGTATTACATGTGGGCAAATTCCAGCACGTCCCTTGTTTTGCACATACATTGAATTTGGTGGTGCAGAATTTTTTTTAAAAAGACAGCGGCATGCAAGAGATGCTGTCGGTGTCCCGAAGAATTGCGGGCCACTTTCGGCATTCAGCCACCGCGTGCCGAAGACTGGAGCACCAGCAAACACTCCTGAACCTGCCCGCCATCATCTGAAGCAAGAGGTGGTAACGAGGTGGAATTCAACCCTCTATATGCTTCAGAGGATGGAGGAGCAGCAAAAGGCCATTCAAGCCTATACATCTACTTACGATATAGGCAAAGGAGGGGGAATGCACCTGACTCAAGTGCAGTGGAGAATGATTTCAATGTTGTACAAGGTTCTGCAACCCTTTGAACTTGCCACACGTGAAGTCAGTTCAGACACTGCCAGCCTGAGACAGGTCATTCCCCACATCAGGCTTTTGCAGAAGCAGCTGGAAAGATTGAAGGAGGAACTAAAACGGAGCGATTCCGCTAGGCATGTGGGACTTGTGGATGGAGCCCTTAATTCGCTTAACCAGGATTCACGGGTGGTCAATCTGTTGAAATCAGAGCACTACATTTTGGCCTACGTTGTATCTCTCTTTCTGGCAGAAACAGTCTGTACATGTTCAAATACCTGCTGGTGAGACACTTGTCAAGTCAAGCGGAACGTGACCCGTCAACAGCTCCTCCTTCACATTCTCCCGCAACTGGGGCTGCGAGGAAAAGGATAAGAATTCCGAGCCCACCCGCTGGCGGTGATGCAGGGCAGTCTGGAGCGGGTGCTGGCATCTGGTCCGGACTGAAGGACCTGCCAACGATTACTGACATGTCGTCTACTGTCACTGCATATGATTCTCTCACCATTGAAAGAATGGTGGAGGATTATATGAGTGACCGCATCCAAGTAGGCACGTCAGACAGCCTGTACATATACTGGCAGGAAAAAGAGGCAATTTGGAGGCCCTTTCACAAACTGGCTTTATTTTACCTAAGTTGCCCCCCCCCCCCCCCCCCCTCCAGTGTGTACTCCAAAAGATTGTTTAGTGCAGCCGGTCACCTTGTCAGTGATCGGCGTACAAGGTTACTTCCACAAAATGTGGAGAAGATGATGTTCATCAAAATGAATTATAATCAATTCCTCCATGGAGACATTCACCATCAATTGCCTCCAGAAAGTACACAGGGACCTGAGATGGTGGATTCCAGTGGGGACGAATTAATACTCTGTGAGGAGGGGATGTACACAGTGAAAGGGGTGAGGAATCGGAGGATGATGATGAGGTGGACATCTTGCCTCTGTAGAGCCAGTTTGAGCAAGGAGAGATCGATTGCTTCTTTTTTTGGTGGGGGCCCAAACCAACCAGTCATTTCAGCCACAGTCGTGTGGCAGAGCCTGTGGCTGAAATGATGGGTTTGTTAAAGTGTGCATGTCCTGTTTATACAACATAAGGGTGGGTGGGAGGGCCCAAGGACAATTCCATCTTGCACCTCTTTTTTTATTATTTATCTTTGCATCATGTGATGTTTGGGGCCAATTTTTTGTAAGTGCCATCCTGTCTGACAATGAAGTCCCACTCCTAGATGGGCCAGGTGTTTGTGCCGCCCACTTGGGTCGCTTAGCTTAGTCATCCAGCGACCCCGGTGCAAATTTTAGGACTAAAAATAATAGTGTGAGATGTTCAGAATAGACTGGAAATGAGTGGAAATTATGGTTATTGAGGTTAATAATACTATAGGATCAAAATGACCCCCAAATTCTATGATTTAAGCTGTTTTTGAAAAAAAAAAAACACCCGAATCCAAAACACACCCGAATCCGACAAAAAAAATTCAGGGAGGTTTTGCCAAAATGCGTCCAAATCCAAAACACGGCCGCGGAACCGAATCCAAATCCAAAACACAAAACCCGAAAAATTTCCAGTGCACATCTCTAGTATTTATAGGGTTTCAAAGGCAAAACTGAAAAATATAGCTATGGACTACTATGGGTGTAGTATGTGATGCTGGCGGTCGGGCTCCCGGCGGCCAGCATACCGGCACCGGAATCCCGACCACCGGCATAACGACAGCTGGGCGAGCACAAATGAGCCCCTTTTGGGCTCACTGCACTCGCAACGCTGCGGGCACGGTGGTGCGCTACACGTGCCACGCTATCTATTCTCCCTCCAGGGGGGTTGTGGACCCCCAAGAGGGAGAAAAGCTGTCGGTATGCCGGCAGTCGGGATTCCGGCGCCGGTATGCTGGTCGTCGGGAGCCCGGCCGCCGGCAAACTGAAGACCACCCGACTACTATAGATTAAAAAGCCAACATTAACGTAAAACAAATTTCCCTTTTCATCTTCCCTTTAAAGTGTTATATTTATATTGAAAAAGCTTTATAAAAGAGTTATTAAACATCCATATATCCATAAAACTAATGTTATAGTTCAGACATATCAAACCTTGGAGAGGGATAAAGTACCAACCAATCAGCTTCTAATTTTTCAGAGTTAGGGGGAGATTAATCAACGCTTATAGAGAGATACATTATTAACATATTAGCTCCTTGCTGACAGTATACAGGCTGTGTTTAAAAATAACAGGAGCTGATTGGTTGTTTGTTTTATTTATTTCCAAGCTTTGATAAATTGCCAACCCACAGCCTGTAAAATGGCAGTTAGACACTGAATGGCTAGTACTTTACAGTATATCTCTCCACTTTATATTGCTCCAAGGTATGATACACCTCCCCTATGGCAAGAATGAAATCTAATTATAGACACAAACTAATTTATTTCCCCAGATCCATCATGCAAACACATGGGATTTCTATTCTATCCCTAAGGTCAACCTTTCATTATTAATTGGCCCTGCAAACTATTGTTAGATGTTGACTAGCAATTAAAGCCTGTCCCTCTGAAAATTCACTGGAAACCTTTAAATTCCAAGTTGATCTTTCAGATTTATTTGCTGGTGTTTGATTGCCTGGATATCATCTTCTATAGATGACTCTACTAAACCAGTTGTTATCCAATATCAACATTTTTCACAGTATATTAATGACTGAACGTACAACAGGTAGAGGGTGTACTTAGTAGTTCCTGCACTGAGCTACTCTATTGCCAAGGTAATTTATTTAATGGGAAGTGAATAAAACATTTTCAATTAGAATAATCAATTAATAATATCTTTGTTTAAATGTACAAAATTTGTGTGTCAGGGGGACCAACACACATTGAACCAGACCTCTGATCAATACAGTTATGGCTACTTCATTCAACCTGACCCATGGCTGCAGCATCTGGTAGAAAAGTCTCATAAAAATGTTTTAAATATTTTCTAAGGGCTCTAGTGCTTAGCGGGTGAAATTTAGGTTCCAGGTTTTTTTTTTACATGTGTACCACTGTATAATGAAAATGTTTTTCTGTTTCCCTTGTTTGGCAATACTAGGTACACCTACATTTGTGTGCATGTATTAAAATTACCCTCTAACCTGCATGAATGTATATGAAACCAGGTGTATGTATTTCATACTTGCCTACCTGACCCTCTCCATGAGGGAGAAAATGCTCTGTTCCTGGACTTGCCTGGTAATGTATGATTGCCATCACCTGTGGTGAGCTAGTTAATTGATAAGAAAGGTGTTTCACCACAGGTGATGGCAATCATACATTACCAGGAAAGTCCAGGAACAGAGCATTTTCTCCCTCATGGAGAGGGTCAGGTAGGCAAGTATGATGTATTTTCATATTTGAAAATACACCTTTTGAAATACATAGTCTACACATTTTATTCTTTACTAATAGCTTTTATAGTATTTAAAATTATTGGAAGCACCATTTGGTGTATACATACCACAGACTGAGAACACTTTATATTGGTTTTTGCTGCAATAGTGTCTATCATACTGACCTTTCTTATAATCATACACTAAGTTACATCAGTCTTCCCTCACCTTATCCTCCCATAATACTTATCTGTGCCTGCATAGAGGTCTTCTCTGCTGGTCTGTCCTCTCTTTGTCAATACAGTGAGAGTCATTGGTGGGGAGGTAAGAAGAGGACGTGCCATTCAATTATCATAACCTACTTAGGGGTCTATTTACTAAGCATTGGATGGAGAAAAAGTGGACAGAGATAAAGTACCAGCCAATCAGCTTCTATCTGCCAAGTTACAGGCTGTGTTTGAAAAATGACAGTTATAAGCTGATTGGTTGGTACTTTATCTCCGTCCACTTTATCTCCATCCAAGGCTTAGTAAATAGACCCCTGTATGTAGTTTGGCTTTGCATATTATATTCTCCTGTTCAATAAATACTGCATAAAACGTTCAGAGAATACTGTCAGATTAAGGAGAACTGTGCTCATTACACAGGATAAGATATGTAGAACTATTGCATGCAATTGGTTAGTTTCACATAAAATATTCTCTTATCAGCTGACCATGCAGCATTACTATTATTATTCATATGTGTACAGATTTATTTCTTTTATGTCTTTTTTTAGCATCTCACTGATAAAAAGAAAATTTGTTGGTGGGGAGGATAAATATATAAGAATATATCACACAAAGGGTTATATTTATGAAGGGGCAGTTTGCAAGTCTTTTTCGCAAAATTTTGAGAAATGTTCTGAGAAATGTTGGCTGGCAAAAGATGCTGCTTCATAAATATACACCAAGGTGTCACCTGGAAGGATTTGGATTAATACAATTATCATAGTCATATTTACTACACAGAATGTAAACTTGTGTATTTACTCTTATTGAATATATATTTAAATCCAAAAGTAATTGATTAACATATTATAATAATGGCATCCAATTGACAGAATTGGAGAAACAGGCAAAAGAAACCCTGACATTGCTAGTACCTAAGATCTCACAGATGACCCAGACAGCTATGGATTATTAGGGCTTCCTTTACTACCAGCCATAATGACCTAGTAAGTATTCCATTTAAGCAAATTAATAGATAAATCACCGGAAATAATGACATAATCCCATAATTTCCCCCCAAAAAACAATTAATATGAATAGCCTTTATTTTAAAATTGAATTTTTTTCCCCCATTAACTGTTGAGTTAAGTATTAAAATGTGAGGAAAAGAAAATGTTGTTAAGAAGAGGAAAAAAAATATCCAATTGCATTTTTAGTCCTAAAGGAAGGTTTCATTATTTATGGATTAATGGTTCCTGGAATTTATTAACAAATGAAAATAATACCCTGTTGGAAATATATCACTTTGAATGTATGGCTATTTAATAATTGCTATTATCAGAACATTTCTGAGTTATGGAAAGTTTGAATGCACTGATATTTCAATAACTGTGTTATGGATAAAAATCTATTATAGAAAACGAAATGAAAAGGGAATGTGTTGATTGCCAGTATCTCTAAAAATACATCTTGTGTAAACTGTTTCTCTGATAGATATTACCTAGCATTTCCTCTCATTACAACTTACAGTACCTCTATGCAGTCAATGAGTTCCCTTGAAAAAAGCGACTTGGGCGGGAATGGAACAGAAGCCATCTTCTTCATTCTGCTTGGCTTCCCTGGAACTTCTCAGATGCAGTTGTTTTACTTTCTTATCTTTCTGATCATTTACATTCTAACGTTGGTGGCCAATCTTCTCATAATATCAGTAGTTAGTCTAAACTCTCATCTGCACATCCCTATGTATTTCTTCCTCAGTAACTTTGCTGTACTGGACACCTGGTGTTCAACTGCTGTCATTCCCAAAACACTTAGCTATCTGATCACCCAGAACAAACTGATTTCTCATGCTGGCTGCCTTACACAACTCTGCTTCGTATTCTCTGTGGGGCCTACTGAATATTTTCTACTTACAGTTATGGCTTATGACCGATATCTTGCAATCTGTTTTCCTTTAAAATATGCAACAATGATGAATAGTCAGATATGCCTTTATTTAGCTATTGGTTCCTGGATGAGTGGTTTTTTCACTGGCTGGACATTGACTCTTCCAACTGCTCTGCTTAATTTTTGTGGACTCAATCTAATTGATCATTTTTTCTGTGATTATATTCCGCTAGTTAAACTGTCTTGTTCTGACACAGCGACTAGTGAGACTGTTTTCTTCTCTTTTGCTTGGGTAGTTGTGCTTAGCTCACTTTGTTTTACATCCGTATCTTATTCCTACATAATTAAGACCATCCTTCGTATTCCATCCAGTCTTGGCCGGCAGAAGGCCTTCTCAACCTGTGCTGCCCACTTAACGGTGGTGATTATATTCTATGGAACTAGCATTTTCATGTATGTACGCCCAAGGGCCTCCTACTTTTCTAACAAAGATAAAATCATATCTTTGTTTTATACTGTTATAACACCACTTTTAAATCCTGTTATATATAGTCTTAGGAACAGAGAATTCAAAAAGGCTATGAAAAAGGTTCACAAAAAACTCTATAAATCAATTTACATTTAGGATAGTTTAGTTTTTTTTATTACATTTATGGTCATAGTAAATAAATTGCAA
This sequence comes from Pseudophryne corroboree, assembly GCF_028390025.1. Taxonomy (NCBI): domain Eukaryota; kingdom Metazoa; phylum Chordata; class Amphibia; order Anura; family Myobatrachidae; genus Pseudophryne; species Pseudophryne corroboree. The sequence goes on along the minus strand of NC_086444.1, from coordinate 428,124,385 downwards.
TTAATTTTAATAGCAGTATCCCCTTTTTGAGACAAATATGTACTGCACGCACAGCCATTTTGCAATATCTATAACCAGTATATTGGAGGCAGGACAGAGTGTCAGGAAGTCGAAACAGAGGAGGACAGGATGATGTTAAAAGAAGACAAGTGACATTTTTTCCCATCCTGACAGAATGTTTAATACTAGTATACTAAATACAGCTTATATACTACAAAGACCTGTGTTTATGCATTCATGTAAATATGTAACTCAGGGTCTAATTCATAGTTGTACACTCTTTGCATTGCTGCTGCATTTGTGAACACAGCACAATGTGCAAATATACTGATGTCACAGGAGGCGACTCAGGACAAAAGATGCTCCCTAACAGCATTGCAGATCTGAGCAGGTTGCAGTTAATTCCCTGGTGGTCAGGAAACCGATGCCGGAATCCTGACAGCCGGTGAAATACAGACAGTCGGAATCCCGACAAACATTCGGTATTGCCCATCGGTTGGTGGGTCCACTCCACCAACCAAGGGGGAATATAATATCGCAGCGAGCAAAGTGAGCCACAAGGCTCGAACTGTGGTGAGCGCAGCAAGCCCGCGAGGGGATTCGATGCACCGCTGACGGGATTCCGGCGTCAGTCTCCTGACCGCCAAGATCCCAACCATCGGGAAATCATACTGAATTCATCTGTGCGACCATCTGAATAAGCCTAAACTTGCTCAGAATGACTGCCCAAATTCTAGCGCCAAGGCCAATAAATCTGTGTTAGAAGATTAAGACACTGGCCATGACATGCCCGGAAAGAGAGGATGACATGCCCCGGTTTCTGAAATGGCCACCCTTCACACCCCCAAACAGCTGCATGCCTGTCATTCAGGCATGCATCTTCCCCAACACTGTGACCATTGCCACAGCTGAATGGCAGCACATGCACACTGCGGCTCCGGTGCATGTGCACTCCACCCACCATTGGAGTTATATGAAAGTCATCGGGATTGCATACAACTCTGAATAAGGCCCTTAAGCAAGTTTCAACTATTTTCCCAAAAATGGCTCCTCTTGCAGAGAAACCTTATAATATTTTGATGTTGACATTAAAAAGCCCTTAAAATTAGAAATACTCCTATACATCTCCAATTTTGAAAATGTTGAAGATAAAACAAGTTGTAGCCAATCAGATTGTCAGAGCAGCAGCTCCGATTATTTTAGGACATAACTGTAATAATTGATCTGTCCACTTGTGTGATTATGTTAGTGAGCAAGATGCAGTTTAAAGGTGCAGGATTACAATAGGAAGAGAATGAAAACATGCAATCAAAGCAATACATTTACTAAACATTGGTTTGGGAGCAATTTCGGAATCAATCAAAATTGTCATTTGACTGTTACAAAGAATTGATGAAAAGCGCCAGCATATGATTAAAATGTATTTACATTTTTTTATTAAGAGACAATATCCAAATATTTATAATCTCTGTAATTAGTTTATAAACGTGCATAAATTGGCGAGCATAGTATACATAGAATATATAACAAGATTAAAATAATTAATTTTCACAGCTGTGACCAATGTCTAAAATAACACTAATGATTGTTCAGTGAGAGCACTTACTGCACATTGATTTAAATCAATTAGACATAAGCACGTGTCAAGCAGAGAAAGAGTTCAATTAGTTCTGTATAGATCAAGCAGTAGCGTTGATTAGTACCAATATTGGGCCTAATTCAGAGTTGATCGCAGCAGCAAATTTGTTAGCAGTTGGGCAAAACCATGGCCCTCATTCCGAGTTGTTCGCTCGCTAGCTGCTTTTAGCAGCCGTGCAAACACTAAGCCACCGCCCTCTTGGAGTGTATTTTAGCTTAGCAGAAGTGCGAACAAAAGCCTCACAGCGCTGCTACATAAAAAGATTGTGCAGTTTCTGAGCAGCTCCAGACCTACTCAGCGCTTGCAATCACTTCAGACTATTCAGTTCCTGTTTTGATGTCACAAACACGCCCTGCGTTCGTACAGCCATGCCTGCGTTTCCCCAGGCACGCCTGCGTTTGTATCTGACATGCCTGCATTTTTCCACACACTCCCAGAAAACGGTCAGTTACCTCCCAGAAATGCCCACTTCATGACAATCACTCTGCGGCCAGCAGTGCGACTGAAAAGCTTCGCTAGACCTTGTGTAAAACTTCTTCGGCTGTTGTGAAAGTACGTCACGGATGTGCATTGCGCCGCATGCGCAGAAGTGCTGCTTTTTTGCCTAAACGCTGCGCTGCGAATGAAAACATCTAGCAAACAACTCGGAATGACCACCCATGTGCACTGCAGGGGGGGGGGGGGGGCAGATATAACATGTGCAGAGAGAGTTAGATTTGGGTGGGGTGTGTTCAAACTGAAATCTAAATTGAAGTGTAAAAATAAAGCAGCCAGTATTTACCCTGCACAGAAATAAAATAGCCCACCCAAATCTAACTCTCTCTGCACATGTTATATCTGCCCCCTGCAGTGCACATGGTTTTGCCCGACTGCTAACAAATTTGCTGCTGCAATCAACTCTGAATTACCCCCACCATTGGTGAGTATAAATGCTGAAAGCTTTTCTCCGATGTTAATATAGTTGTAAAAGTTCAAACAGTTAATAAGCGTTAGTCAGCATGTAGAGGGAGGGAAGCAAAGGAATATATTACCACTGTCCTTGAGTATCTGGACACCAGATCTCCGCGGCCAATGGTGCTGTTTAATCTTTTGCTATGGCCATATCAAGAGGAGTATATGTTCCAAACTCCATACAGGCTTGTCAGTTAATCCTCCTCCCTGCAGTATGGTGCACTCATCATAGTGATATTTCCGCTGGTGAATTGGGCATAGCACTCCCGCTATGTACCTGACTGGGGTGATCTCTGTTAAGGTGATTGTTCCATGTGCCAAAACGCAGTAACTGGCCTCTGCTCTAAATACTCACCAATAATATTTATACAGCATTTATACTCACCAACAATATTGGTACTAATCAACGCTACTGCTTGATCTATACAGAACTAATTGAACTCTTTCTCTGCTTGACACGTGCTTGTGTCTAATTGATTTAAATCAATGTGCAGTAAGTGCTCTCACTGAAAAATCATTAGTGTTATTTATTTTAGACATCTTTTAATCTTGTTATGTATACTATGGATACTATGCCAGCCGGCTTATGCTCGTTTATAAACTGTTAATTTCAGAGCTTCTAAATATTTGGATATTGGCCCTCATTCCGAGTTGTTCGCTCGGTAATTTTCTTCGCATCGCAGCGATTTTCCGCAAACTGCACATGCGCAATGTTCGCACTGCGACTGCGCCAAGTAAATTTGCTATGAAGATTGGTATTTTACTCACGGCATTACGAGGTTTTTTCTTCGTAGTGGAGATCGGAGTGTGATTGACAGGAAGTGGGTGTTTCTGGGCTGAAACTGGCCGTTTTATGGGAGTGTGTGAAAAAACGCTACTGTTTCTGGGAAAAACGCGGGAGTGGCTGGAGAAACGGAGGAGTGTCTGGGCGAACGCTGGGTGTGTTTGTGACGTCAAACCAGGAACGACAAGCACTGAACTGATCGCACTGGAAGAGTAAGTCTCGAGCTACTCAGAAACTGCACAGAGAAGTCTTTTCGCAATATTGCGAATCTTTCGTTCGCAATTTTGATAAGCTAAGATTCACTCCCAGTAGGCGGCAGCTTAGCGTGTGCAATGCTGCTAAAAGCAGCTTGCGAGCGAACAACTCGGAATGAGGGCCATTATCTCTTAATAAAAAAAATGAAATACATTTTAATCATATACCAGCGCTTTTCATCAGTTCTTTGTACCATTATTTAGCTTTTTTACGGGTTGAGTATACCCAACGAAGACCAGCAGGTATCTGGCTAACTAATAGGCGCCAGGCCAACTCTTTCTCTTTTTTCTTTCTTTAAAATTGTCATTTATCAACATCGGCTTTATGTTTGAAATCAGTGCTTTTACTAACCATTGATTTTGAGAGTCATTTCATTTCTGATTTTTATTTTTTTTTCCGATTTTGTTGGCGTCAACTCCATCAATTGTAATATTTCCTATTGAAAATGAAAAAAGAAATGTAAAATCAACAAACACTTCCTATTGCTTTGCAATTCGCCAAACCATTCCACATGCAATTCTGATATCACACTACCCTTATAAATTTGCCCAAATCGTCCAAGCCCATGTGAGGGTGTTGTTTGAATTGAGCTGGTGCTATGAGAGGTGAGTACAGATAGGAGTAAAGAGAATATATTTGTGATTATTGAAAGTTGAGTCGCTAGATGGTAACAAAACTCCTACCTGCTTACTGTCTATTGCATAATCTGGGGTGAAGGTTTTTTAATGGAAGATTATGTAGTAGACAGAAGCAGAGCACAATCTCAGACATTTTTTCAGGACTGTGTAAAAATATTCCATCAGATTTATCAAGATACCAGAAACAAGTTTTTAACAGCCCAAATGTGCACTCTAACTCTGATCTGGTGGCCATACCGTATGTGCTTAGGAGTCTGTGAAAGCAACAGTGGAGTCAAAAGTCAGGAGCAATGGTCATAGCCACAATCCCATGAATTAATAACAGTAAACAAAACTGCTTTTGAGGTTATCTACCCAGCAACCATCCTTCATCCATTTGACAACATGGCAGGAACCAGGATAGCCTGTTAGCACACATAATTTTGAGGTGTGCATCACAGGCAAGGGGAAATTTACCAATAAGGTATATACAGGCGCTGAGACGGTTTGCTTTTACCAAGCAGCTGCTGAATAGAGATAGTCAATCTCCTATATATAACCAAAAAAAACAACAACAGAAAGCAGCGCTTAAGTAAACTCTGGATATATTATATTATAATCACGTAGTAAACATTTAATAATTATTAAAACATTACATATATAGTAACAATGTTAAAAATTATATCAATTGATATATAACCTAAAAAGGCTGATCTCACCCACTTAGATATGGTAAGTATTGAGTCCAGTCAATGGTAAACCTGTTCCTATGTTGCTGCCGATACCAGAAGAATTTAATCTTAGATCTTTTATGTGGAATATTTCTGATTTCCTGGGGTGATCACCCTTTTTTGGTGCTTTTGTGATGAATTCTGTTGTGCCAGATGCGGAGGAACTTCTCATATTTTTGGTTTCATACACCGCTGGAGGAATACCATCCCAAGCTCTGTTTATGGTGCATAAGCCAGGGTCCTCATATGAGATGCATTCTCAGTCCACTAAACCATGTAGTTTTCGGCAACCATGACAGCTAGTCAATAATAGATATTCAATGCACCTTTCCACAGGTCGATTTCGGAGCTGGTTCAGGTTATCAATGTCTCGTGGGTGGATAGGGTAGATGGCCAACACGTTTCACTGCTCTATGTGGCAGCTTTTTCAAGGCAGTGCTGGTGTGTCCTTCTGGACATATATAATTCTTCTGGTATCGGCAGCAACATAGGAACAGGTTTACCATTGACTGGACTCAATACTTACCATATCTAAGTGGGTGAGATCAGCCTTTTTAGGTTATATATCAATTGATATCATTTTTAACATTGTTACTATATATGTAATGTTTTAATAATTATTAAATGTTTACTACATGATTATAATATAATATATCCAGAGTTTACTTAAGCGCTGCTTTCTGTTGCTTTTTTGGTGCATCACAGGCAACCTGAACATTTATAGAATAGGCATGATGCCTATTGGTGTAAAAAAAAGTGCATTATTCCTAGGTGGTCTCAGCCCTATGTGTATACAATCTATAGCTCCCAGAACATTAGGCATACCTGCAAGACTATAGAAAGCTACCCTTAGTTCATGCCACTGTGAACCCCTTGCTGGGACTGCAGCCATAGTCCACCACATGTTATAGTCCCTTTTTATAAACATCATGATTAAATTTTCACCAACAGAATGTGTTTTGGATATTAAACTCACCTGTTAGTCAAACATTTGGTTGATTTTTCCATAGATTTTTTAAGGTCAATTTCCAGTAAATTTTAAAACTGACCATTAGTAAATTAGTGATTTCAGACATTTCCACATAAAAACATCAGTGTTTTGTTTGATGGTCTAAACTGTACGAATTTTGAGTTTTGGTAAATTTTGCATCAATATTGACTTCAGTAAATTAAAACCTGCTGGAAAAATGTTTTTAAAAAAAAATAAAAAAATCAATGCTTAGAAAATTTACCCCAAAGACTGAGTTTTAGTGGTAGGAGAAGGTGCCACCAATGGGATAGAGTAGGGATCTTGTCCTGTCAAACTTATGCAAGAACATTGGCCCTCATTCCGAGTTGATCGCTAGCTGCTTTCGTTCACAGCGCAGCGATTAGGTAAAAAAGCGGCACTTCTGCGCATGCGTATGGGGCACAGTGCGCACGCGCGACGTACTTTCACAAAAGCCGATGCAGTTTCACACAAGGTCTATCGACGCTTTTGAGTCGCACTGCTGGACGCAGAGTGATTGACAGGAAGTGGGTGTTTCTGGGTGGTAACTGACCGTTTTCAGGGAGTGTGTGTAAAAACGCAGGCGTGTCGGATAAAAACGCAGGAGTGGCTGGGGAAACGTAGGCGTGGCTGGCCGAATGCAGGGCGTGTTTGTGACGTCAAAACAGGAACTAAACAGTCTGAAGTGATCGCTAGCTAGGAGTAAGTCTCGAGCTATTCAGAAACTGCACAATATTTTTTTGTAGCAGCGTTGCGATCCTTTTGTTCGCACTTCTGCTAAGCTAAGATGCACTCCCAGAGGGCGGCGGCTTTGCGTTTGCACGGCTGCTAAAAGCAGCTAGCGAGCGATCAACTCGGAATGAGGGCCACTGTTGTGTTAAATGCTTCTCTGTACAAGTCAAAAATCCAACTTTTGTCTAGATATTCTATTTATGAAAAAGTGTATACATTTACCATGAATAATCTCATTATTTTATAGTAAATATAATTATTTTCATATTTATTTCAAGGTTTTGTTCAAAGTTGAGAACAGAAAACATATAGGGGGAATGTAATAGCACCCTATTACACTGAGAATCAGGAAGTGAGAGATTTTGTGAGTTCTCCTGGTTTTGCCATGTAAATGATTGCCAGTTAAAAAAAAAAGGAGAACTCTCACAAAATCTCTCACTTCCTTATTATCGCATCCTTGTACATTCCCAGGGGTGGATTAGTACAGCAGGATGCCGGGACAGTTTTCCGGTGGGCCGGGCCCTGTCCTCTAGCTACCTCTCCCCCCATCACCTCTGCCCGGGCCGATTCATAGATGGTAGGTAGCTCCTAACCCAGCCGGCTTGGAGGTGCCCCGCCCGGTGCCTCCACCGCCTGTCTCCGGGTTGTCCCGTCCCCTGTGGCTGCTGCCTGGGGGGGAACTGCTGTAGAGCGAATGGGAGCAGGAGGAGGGGGACGCTTAAGCTTACTTCCCCCAGCTTCCTGTGCTGTGTGCGCTGCAGTTAGCAGCAGCACTGTGCAAGGAGGGAGGCAGAGTGTCTGGGACCCGGGAGCAGCAGAGAGGAGGTGACCCCTGGCAGCATCAGCATGACGGCATCAGACTTTCACTGATGAGTGAAATCAGATAGCTGACGTCTGCTTTAATGCTGTCCCATCAGCGCCCAGCACCTGAGTATGTGCAGCCAGTTGGTGAATGCAGAAGAGTGGAATGATAGACTGCAGCATTAATGGTAAGTCTCTTCCACTCTTTCCTCTCTCCTGCAACCCACCACTACTCCCATCTTGCCTCCTGCTGTCCACTACAACTTTCATCCTGCCCCTTGCTCCACAATACTTCTCCCATCCTGCCTTCTGCTCCACTACCCCTACTACTACCATCAAACGGTCATCATGTTCCCCCCTCCCCACACGTAATATATGGTAACTCAGCCGGCTTGGAGGTCCTCCCTACAGCGGGGCAGCAGCCAGCGGGCACTAAGACCCATTGGCAGCCAGCGGATACTAGGTGCCCCAGTCCTCCCTCACTGCACTGCCTCCATAAGGAAGGGAAGCCATCACCACAGCAGTTGGCAAGCACTAAGACTCAGCAGCAGCCCAATGCATCTTGTCATCCCTGCATGAACAGGCTGTTGCTTGCACTGTGCCCCCCCCCCCAACATGGCAGAAGTGGCTTACACTGTGCCCCCTGCTACCCTACCTGGTGGCTGTGGCTTGCACTGTCCCTACTCCAACCCCCCCTCCGTACTCCCACCCGGCGGCTGCATGTGGGGTCGCATGGGACACACATCATTGGAATGTGAAACTGTCAGTGACAATGGTGTGACAGATGGTAGCATGTAAAGATGCACAAAGCATAATTGCAGCATCTGTATACACTGACAGTGGGAGTCTCAATCTCTGCATAATCAGATGCACGGATGTACACCAGGGAAGTGCATTCTATCAGTATTAGTATAAAGCCACAGACGCAACTGCAGCAAAAGATGTAAGGAAAGCCACAACTGCGTCCAACTCAGAATTCAGCCCTATAAGGAGCAATCCCACCCCCCTGATGGACCCCATCCCACAACAGACCCCGGCCCCATTAGGGCTGCTTCCATCCATTTCCTGGGCTGGTTTTCATCCCAATCTGCCCCTGTACATTCCCCCCTAAATCCTAAATAATAAATGTATTCATGGTGGGATGCTATTAGCTCTGTACTTCCCACAACATGACTTTGATTAAATAAATTATACAATATTTATCTACTGCTAAGATATGTATGTGTATATATATATATATATATATATATATATATAAAATATTATTATTATTATTATTGTTATTATTACAAAAAAGGACAGGAGCACCTTCTAGTGCAAATTAAATATTGACAACACCACAGTGCTTGAATTCACAATGTGAGTTGACCCGTACCATATATGATACATAAAAAGGCTTATCTCAGGCTCCTTCAATGAACCACACAAAATCACCAAACGAGAAGTTTCAGAAATTTTTAATACAGATCCAGAATACATAAAAGATACATTGCAAAAAACACAAACATAGTGTAATACAATTTACATTAGAAACACAGGAACATTAAGCAAATGCCCGTACATAAATTTAGAGATATAGTAGATTATCTGAATACAAGGAGATATCATCCAACGCGTTTCATCTTGGAGGAGCTGTGTCTCATCCTTCTGACTACCTCAGGGATAATGGTCATTACTACTTGTCTGCTACTTTTAAAAATGTGTTTCCTAAGTAGGTTATTGCTTCTGATGCCAGAAAGTGGCAAGGTGATAGGTTGCGGGTCTGGGGTTACGTTAGGAGCCATTTGGAATTTACACTACGTGTGTTTATTAGAACTTGGAACACTGTGCTGCTGCTGTTCAAAGATTCCCTGTAAAACCTGACCTAAAAACCTGCATATATGGTGTAATCTGTCAGAGAAGGAAATAAAGGGAGTTGGACTGTACTCCGTCTATGTGGTTCTGTCACATTTGGTGCCCAAACAGGGGCCACAATTGCTGGATGGTATCCGCAGCAAAACCATGAAACTTAATCCACCCACTGCAGCAGTGAAACACATTGCAGAACGCTTTCCACGGCGTAGCGGCTTGGTGAGTTTTTAAATCATTAAATGGCAGTAGATACTACTATATGTATCTTTTGCAGGATGTGCACAATACAAATGGTGTCCCAGGGAATGGTGTGCAATGTTAAGGGAAACCAGGTGAGATAGTGTGCTGGGAAGCTGGCTTACCTTAGCCAGTTAATTAAGCCTGCTAAATTTGTATATGAAATGCAGAGAAATATGGAGGATTTATTAAAAGTGTTTGCTGAATTGGCTACAGGCCAGCAAAATGTGGCTGCTGGCCAACAAAATCTGGCTGCCGTGCGTCAAGTTGAGATTAAGATGCAGCAAACTCAGATCCATTTTCTGCATGATGAATTAAAGGAGATGAGAAAAGGAGGGCAGGAGAGTGAGGTGTTACAAACGCTTACACACTCAGATGATACAGAGGTGTTTTTATGCACTTGTGAATGCACTGGCGCATGGTTAAAGTGGCCAGAAAATAAATGGGCTGCCAGGTTAGTTCCCTGCCTCACAGGGGAATCATAGCGAGCCTATACTGACCTGACGATAGATGAAGCTAACTCCAACCCTCGCTCATCTCTAGTTTGAATAAGGTCTTATTTAGCAGGATTGGGATAACGGCCCCAGTAAAGCCCAGGAGTTAAATGATTGGTGGCTGAACCCGTCTGAACCTCCAAGTTAGCTAGAGTAAACCGTGGCTACAGCTGGAGAAACACACATCTTTACGGATAGTGGAGATTGTTGCTTTAGACCATGCTCTATTACTGTTGTTTTAATTGTAAAGCACAACGGAATATGCTGTGCTATATAAGAAACTGTTAATAAATAAATAATGCTATATGGGTATTAGACTGTGGTGTACAACACTGGGCACTCCAGGCTGACCCCAGACATTTGAGGAGTTAGCAGTGGTGATTGAGAGGTACCTGGCCCTGTGAAAATTGAATAAAGCCAAGCAAGAGTTACAGCCAGTACCTAAGCCAAGAAACTATGTCCCCGTTGTTGAACTAAATAACCCACCTCCAGCTGTATGTTTTGAGTGCGGTGTGCCTGGTCATGTACAGTGGGACTGCCAAAAGCAGGGTGAGCTAATGGATTGCAGAGCAGGGAAAACAGCATGACTTGTAGTCAGCATTATGGCTGGAAGTATTTCCCAGCTGAAACCACCGTTTTGCCTGATTGAAGGACAGGATATCTGGGCCTTGGTTGATATTTGCAGTGAATTGTCTGTGATTTCTGCTAGCCTGGCTCCTCCCAGGTCTAACCCAGTTTTACCCCCAGTAAAGGTGCTGAGTATACATTGGGACATAGTAGAATGCTCACAAGTGCACCTGCCGGTGGTGATTAAAGGATGACCAATAAAAATGGTAACCACAGTAGCATCCAAATCACCTTAATTCTGGACTTGGACTTCCTGCTGTTACAGGAGGTCGTTATCTTGCATGACATCAACAGAGCTGTCCCAGGGGCCAAAATCTACTGGAAGCAAAGGTTGTAAAACTGTAAAGCCATTTCCTGCCAATGAGCAGCAGTGGGAATGTGAGACTGAGAGGTACCTGACCCTGGGAAAATTGAATAAAGTGAGACACATTGGTCCCCCATTGGTGAAAGTGTGTCTTTGGAGGACTTTGGGACTTTGTACAATGATTTTGAAACTGTGGTAGTGGTAAATGGTAAGGTAAACTCTGGTTTACCGCCTGAAGATGTACCTTACTTTGTGGGGAAAAATTATTTGTTGCACCGTGTAACTTATTTGCAAGGTAAAAAGGTAGATCTAGTTCGGAAACATGAGCAGTTGGTATTGAGAGCGGCTCACACGCATTTATGGTGTGGCCATGTAGGGTAGGAGAAAATTCTCCTGTGTATCCAGCTACAGTTCTTCTGGCCAGGCATTCCTGCCACAGTAAAAAAAATATACCCAGTGTGCCAAAAGACCGCTCCCCGGACAGAATTTAGAGTGCACTTGGTTCCCCTGCCTATAATTGTCATGCCTTTTGAGTGAATTGGTATGGATCTGATAGAGCCAGTGGAAAAATCTGCTTGTGGGCATCAATATGTATTGGTGGTGGTGGACTATGCCACCAGGTACACGGAGGCCTTACCGCTACGTAATATAAAATCTATCACTATTGCCCGGGAGTCGTTGATGCTGTATACCCATCTGGGAATATCAAAAGATGTCCTGATGGACCAATGTTCACCTTTTGAAAAACCTGTGTTGTCTGCTAAATGTGGATAGAATTACCACTTCGGTGTACCACCCGCAGACAGATGACTTAGTCGAACGCTTTAACCAAACCTTTAAGCAGATGATAAAAAGGGTGGGGTCACAGGAGAAGTGAGATTGGGACCTACTCTTACCTTATCTACCCGTTTAGCCCCTGTTAAAGGAAGGGTGGGAGCAGCAATTATCTCAAGAGCCTAACATCATTCAGTTTGTGTCCCAATTATATTTCCATCTAAGGCAAATTGTACTACTTCTGAACAAACATGTGGAAAGGGCTCCACAGCATCAAAAACACTATTATGACATTACCACTGTCAACCGGACCATTAATACGGGCAACAAGGTACTGGTACTTATGCCTACTACTGAAGGTAAACAGTATGCCCAATGGTGAAGCCCTTATGAGATCATAGAGGTGGTGGGAACTGTGGACTATATGGTATGGAAGGAGGGTAGAAGCAGAGAGAGGTACAATTCCACCATGTAAATTTGTTGAAGCCTTGGAAAGAAAGTGCCAGTCAGCCTTCTTTAGTGGCTGTAAAAACCCCAGAATGTCAGGTGCCCACTGAGGTCACCTTGAGTCCTAGCCAGAAACAAGAAGTGGTAAACTTAGTAACATGGTATTAGGATGTGTTCTCTGCCCTCCCGGGGAAAACCCAAATCATACAGCATGATATTGTTACTCCACCTGGGGTGGTGATAAAACAAAGGCCATATCATATATCTGATTCTGAATGGGCAGAAGCAAAATGGAAAGGGGACGAGATGCTGCGCCTAGGGATCATAGAGGAGTCAAACAGTGATTGGAATAATCCCATTGTTTTAGTGACCAGGCCTTCAGGAGGTTTGAGATTCTGAAAGATAAAGTTTCCCAGTTTATGTAGACTCTTTGTTTTATCAATACTATGTTTGATTTGCAGCTGCATCCTGATCCAAAGGCTTGCTTAGGATTAAGTTTTTCAGTCTGGACATTGGGTAACAATAAGAAACATATTGTACCTCTTCTTATTTTGATTCTTACTGTGTGTAAGAAATGTATTCTATTTCAGTGGACTAAGAAAAAGACCCCACAGATTACAGAGGTTAAACGATAACTTCTTCAAATTTTATACTATGAAAGGAAATATGCACGTTTTGATGCTCAAAAATGTTATCTTAAATGGGCCCCATTTATTAATACTTTGGATATAGACACGCAGCCGCATATTTACAAAGTTTTGGAAAACTTTTCTCCCTGATCTTTATATATTTTATTTCCTTTTGGCGTCACTCACCTCTTTTTCACCTGGTGCGACCACAGGTGTGAAAGAGGTGTGGCTTCACTGGAGGGCCATGGCAAAGCAGTTGGAGGGGCGTGGCTTCATGGGAGGGGCATTGCTAAGTACTCCGACCCGCGTTTTCGCCATTTCGGGGGTGCGGGAGTTGCGGGCTGTCCCTGGAGATTAGTGTGTCTCTGTTGCCTGCTCCTACCCGGTGACAGAAGCCGGGTTACTGCACGTAATGTTACAGTGACATTTACTGACAATTAGAATTTCTGTGTGTTCCTTTTCATATTTCTATGATGTGTACCTTGACATGTACTTTAAAAACCTTCAATAAAAATATATATGTAAAAAAAAAGTTTCTCGGTTTGATTCCTATCCTATGCCCTGGTTTGACGAACTGGTAGAAAATTTAGCAAGAAGCCAGTATCTCAACACACTAGATTTAACAAAGGGGTACTGGCAAATTCCTCTGACAGAAGCTGCCAAAGCAAAGATAGCTTTCTCTACCCCAGTGGGTTTGTTCCAGTACACAGTGCTGCCCTTGGTTTGTTTGGCACCCCTGCAACTTTCCAGAGAGCTATGAATAAATTGCTCCTGCCACACAGGGAATAAACAGCAGCGTATTTAGATTACATTGTCATTTGTAATTAGCTATGACTGGGAGTCGCACGTTCCAAAGATGGAGACAGTGTGCCATTGGAATGCTGGAGGCAAAGTATTTGGGGTATATTGTAGGCTGAGAGCAGAGCAAGTTAAACCTCAACCCAGCAGGGTGGATCCTCACATGGCCTAAGCTGAAATGTAAGTCGAAACTCAGTACATTCCTTGGTCTGGTGGGCTATTATTGTAGGATCATACATCATTTTGCCTCTAGGGAGGCTCCCTTATCTGAATGTCTGAGGAAACAGTCCCCAGACAGGATAGTATGGTCTAGGCCCAAAGATATTGCTTGGCAGGATTTAAGGAAAAATGTATGCGCAGAGCCTATATTGAAAGCTTCTGATTTCAGAAAGCAGTTTGTGTTGCATACTGATGACTCTGGGACAGGGTTAGGGGCAGTCCATTCTCAAGAGGTAGAATGGGTAGAGACACTCATCCTCTACCTTAGTCGGAAATTGCTGCACAGAGAACGTAAGTACCTCAACTGTGGAGCAAGAGTGCTTGGCAATTAAATGTAGAGACACTGAGATACTGTTTGTTGGGTCGAGAATTTTGGCTAATTACTGAACATGCACCCTTACAGTGGGTGCACACAAACATGGAGTGAATGCTCATGTGACTCACTGGTTTCTGGCCTTACTGCCGTTTAAATTTGAGGTGCAGCATTATCCAGGGAAAGAGCACCTCAATGTAGATACCCTTTCTACAAAGTTTATGGGTCCTGATCGTTCTAGCAGCCCTGAGGTGAAGCTAGAGGAGGTGAAGGAGGGCAAAGAAGGGGATCTGTGGACTGTGGAAGCTAGTTGATCACACAAATAGGTATGGGCAAGGCAGAGAACTCGCCGGGTGAGTTCATAGGTTCACCAGAGTAGTTGATGCTAAGGGGGAAGGAGTATGGTCAGGAAAGCAGGATTCCACATTAGGTTAATGTGGAATGGCATGATTTTGCAGGATTGGAGCAGCAGCAATAGGTCTGATTTAATCTAGTCCGGGTTTTAGCCGAGTCTGTTGTAAGCCACAGCTGGGCTAATCACTACAACTTGTCTGCTACCTTTTAAAATGTTTCTTTTTTTTGTTCAGTAGGTCATTGCTCCTGATGCCAGTGGTAATTATATCCACCTTTAACAGATGACACTTGTCTTTTATTATTTTAGACACAAAAGGGGTACTATGCTCCATTAGGACCTCTTTTTTTTATTCCCAGATGGGTAAATAGCATCAACAACTCTTGGGCAATAGTACTAGATTTCATGTTACATAGCGGTATGGCCTCCGGGTATCTGATGACATAGTCCACCACCACCAATATATACTGATGCCCACAATCAGATTTTTCCACTGAACCTATCAAATCCATAACAGGTCGCTCAAAAGGCAGGGAAATGATGGCAGGGGAACCAATGGTTTCTTCAATTCTGGCCGGGGTGCAGTCTATTTGGCACACTGGGCATTCCTGACAATATTTTTTTTACTGTGGCAGAAATGCCTGGCCAGTAGAATGGTAGCTGGATAAACTGGAGAGTTTTCTCTCCCCTAAATGGCCACCCCATAAAAGCATGTGAGCCGCTCTCAATAACAACTGCTTGTGTTTCCAGGGAACCACCAACTGGTCTACCCTTTGTTATGAACCACAGGTAGTGGTTAATTCCTATTTTATGTTTATAGTTGTCTTGCAGGCCAGGATTTCCCGTTGCTCTGGTTTAAGAATACTCTTGTTTGCTGCCGGTGGTGAGTCTGTGTAATTGCAGCTTGTTCCCATGTGTTCAGCCTCACCTGTCTGTTGATTGCACCTCTCAGTTGTGCAGCAGGTCAGCTGCACCACATAATTAATTAAGACTCTGTTATATTCTGGCCCAGTGCAATTCACAGACGCTGGTGATATTTCCTGGGTTCCAGAGTTCTTGCGTTCTGAGCTAGTCCCTGCCAGTTCCTGAGCTCCTGTCTAGCAGTGTCTGTCTAGCTGCTTCCGTGTCGATTCCTGTGTCGGTTCCTGTGTCCTGCCGTGAAGTGTTCCTGTCCAGAAGTCCTGTGGCTTTGTCTGTGCCTAGTCGAGTCTCTGGCTTCTTGGTGTCCACCGGTCTGTCGTTTGGGATTCTGCCTGTCCTCCGGTTCTGAGAGTCTGTGTCGGCTACATTGGGGGTTCCTGTCCGTTTGCCAGTATTTGTACCGGTTCCGTGAGTAGCGGCTTTGCCTCGTCCGTCGGCCTAGGCCGCAGTATTCTTTGGTTATATTTTGTTACTGGTGTTTTGCAGAGGGTTCTGCTTATGCTGTCACCGCCGGTACACAACAGTATTGTGTCGGCGAGTGGACAGCATTTCCTTGGTTGTTCTTTTCCTTTGGCGGCGTGCCGCACATATATCTAGTTTTAGGGTAGTTAGTAGCCCCTAGCTTTCTGTTGTATTAGTCAGAGGTCCCCTTGTTATTATCCTGTCTCGGTTTATGCCTTGTCTCACGCTAAGACCTGGGGGCATCGGAGTTGGGCAGACATAATCCGCCCTTCAAACGCGGCTGCCGTGGGCCCAAGAAACCATAGTCACTCAGGCGTGAACTGACCACACGGGTAAAACAACGGAGGTAGGGTGCTAGAGGCTATTTCCACACCACACCTTATTTCAGCGTCACGTTCTGGTGCTCAGGACTCACTACGCAACATCTCCCTTGTTCTGAGCACCAGGAACCTAACACCCTTTTACCTTGCAAATAAGTTACATGGTACAACAAATAATTTTCCCCCACAAAGTAAGGTACACCTTCAGGTGGTAAGCAGAGTTTACGTTACCATTTACCGTTACCACATTTTCAAAAGCATACATCTGTGGGTGTAAGCTTTTGTAACACCTCATGCTGCCCACCTTTCCTCATCTCTGTTAACTCAGCATGCAACACCTGTATTTGGGTTTTCTGGCCTGTAGCCAGCTCAGCAAACACTTTAATCAATTCCTCCATGTTTCCCTGCTTTTCATATATAAATTTAACAAGCTTAATTAACTTGCGTGGGTAAGCCAGATTCCCAGTACACTATCACAGCTTGTTTGCCTTAGCACTGCACACCATTATCTGGGACTCTGGCACTATACAAAGGAATTAGCAATCAATTTGTATTGTGCACAGCCTACAAAAAGACACTGCTTTAATGATTCAAAAACTCACCAAGCCGCTATGCAGTGGATAGCACCCTGCAATGTGTCTGACTGCTGCTGTGGATGGATCCAGTTAAAGTTTCAGGGTTTTGCTGTGGATACCGTCCAGCAATTGTATCCCTGTTTGGGTGCCAGATGGGACAGAGCCACATAGAGTATAGTCCAACTCACTTTATTTCCACCTCTGGCAGGTTACACAAACACATGCAGGTTTTGCTGGTCAGGTTTTATGGGCAGTCTTTGAACAGCAGCACAACATTCAAAGATCTAATAACCACAAATAGTAGAGATTCCACATGGCTCATAACGTAACCCCAGACCCCCAACCCATAGCCTGGCCACTTGCTGGCATCAGGAGCAATGACCTACTGGACAAACACATTTTTAAATGTAGCAGACAAGTTGTGGTGATTAAAAAAATCAACAAAGGTATGGAGAAGATAATGGCGCTTAGTGGAATAAATCTGCCTAGATGTTTTATAGTGGAATCCAACCACCAAAAAGATACAGATAATGCAAAATTTAAAAAACACCTCTGGCGCTACCACACAAATTCTCCAACTGATTTCTGTTTTTTTTAGGAATATAATAACACCTCATTTACTGCGTTTAAAGTCCAATAAAAAGAAACATTGTCCTTGGAACACTGAAATTGAGCTCCAAAACAACCTTCTTTCTCAGCAGGTATAAAACAGCTGCCTGCAGAAATTCCAAGTAAATAAATATAGAAAAAACAAAAAAAAATATAGCGCAGTACAATTCTAAAAAATGCAGTTTAATTTCATAATAAAAATATTTTCCATGTATACATTCCTTCATAAAATGTTAACCAAAGAATAAACTTCTTTTATCCACAAGGCTGGTGTAGAATAAAAGGTGTACCGTGCTTAGCTCCCGGCAAGGAGCAAAGGAGTGAGCAAATAACGAGAGGTTCCGGATCCCATCCTTCCTCCCTCCAAGCTAGTCGCCAGCACCAAGACATGGTAAACTTCCTCGGATGCAGGTAAATCAGCCAAAAAAATACCACAAACTCGTTTTGAGTTGCTCCCCACTCTTTCTCAGGGCAGCGTGGCTCCTTTCTGCATGCATCCATATTTATACCAAAGGTTAATCTGGAAGCACTTCCTGACCTCACTAAATTGACATTCCATTCTCTCCTCACAAAATTACATAATTATCCACCTACAATGCATACATATAAAACAACATCACAATGATTATTTTTACAATACAAAATTATCCTACTAAATAACTTAATGTGTCCCTTTATTGGATCACTTCCTGTTCATTATATCATACATAAAATCGAGTCCTCAAACCTTATAAAATCCTGTTGTTTGCACAGTACACGATGTCAATAAATTCATTGTCAAGGAACATCAAAATTTGTATATCTAGTTAGAAAAAAACCCGGTTTGCCCGATGCACCATGCGTTTCACAGATGCCCGGCAGGCTATGCACCTTGCGTTCCAAATGACGTCACTACTGCCCCAATGCATATACCAGGCCGTACGCATCCACCAGAGCTTCACCTCCTGCCTTGCCAGAAGCACGTCATGGGCTCCATCCGGATCTCATGCGTTCCACAGATGACAACCCCAAAATCCACTTCCACGTTCCACCTCCTTCACTATTGGGAACATACCATGCGTTCCAGCAATTAGGGCAGTAGGTGCAACTCAGAGAATAATGTATTCTCCACAGATACTTATATGGATTAATATACTCCTTCCCTTCAATAAAAGTGTACAATTCTAAATTCAAAACAGGGCATGGATTTTTTTTGTATCCTAAAGATTTACAGGTTAAAATATCATATTCACAAGAACCACTTGACCTCAGATTTTTTTATTGAGTGCATCGGGAATGATGGTACCCAACTTGTGAATCCACATTATTTCGGATCTTGATAATATGCCCTCCTGATCTCTATCTTTCCAATTAATTTTAACATGCTGTATCCCCACAAAACGTTTAATTGCTTTAGTTCAACAATTATGGGCAATTCTAAAATGATTACACAGATTGTGTGATTCTAATACCTTGTTTATATTCGTGGTGTGTTCCCCAATGCGTGTTTTCAACACCCTAGAGGTACAGCCTATATAAATCATACCACCCTTGCATTCAATTAAATAATTCACATTTCTGGTATGACATGTAACGAAATTCATGATTTTATACTCTCTATTCCCTACATGAAAACTAGAAACTAATTTACACATTATACAGCTCCCACACCTATAGAAACCCTCAGATCTCACTGGGTTATTTTTCTTAACAGGTAATGCACTTTTATCTAATCTGGATTTCAAATTGTTGGATCTCCTATATGTAAATGTAAGGAGTTTTAGGAATCAAATCCTTTAATATGTGGTTCTTTCTAAGAACATGCGAATGTTTTTTTTATCACTGATGCAATATTTTATGGTTCTCACCAAATGTCATGAAAAAAGCTAGATCATAACCATCTCTATCAGCTTTCATCTTGGGATGCTGGTCAGTTATTAATAAATCCTTCCTCTCTATCAGTGACACCTCTTTTCTGGCTTTTTCTAAAAGATCCTTTGCATATCACTGTGAACGAAAGTTTAATATCATTGGGGGTCATTCCGAGTTGTTCGCTCTGTATTTTTTTCTCGCAACGGAGCGATTAGTCGCTAATGCACATGCGCAATGTCCGCAGTGCGACTGCGCCAAGTAAATTTGCTATGCAGTTAGGTTTTTTACTCACGGCATTACGAGGTTTTTTCTTCGTTCTGGTGATCGTAATGTGATTGACAGGAAGTGGGTGTTTCTGGGCGGAAACTGGACGTTTTATGGGTGTGTGTGAAAAAACGCTACCGTTTCTGGGAAAAACGCGGGAGTGGCTGGAGAAACGGAGGAGTGTCTGGGCGAACGCTGGGTGTGTTTGTGACGTCAAACCAGGAACGAAACTGACTGAACTGATCGCAGATGCCGAGTAAGTCTGGAGCTACTCAGAAACTGCTAAGAAGTGTCTATTCGCAATTCTGCTAATCTTTCGTTCGCAATTTTGATAAGCTAAGATTCACTCCCAGTAGGCGGCGGCTTAGCGTGTGCAAAGCTGCTAAAAGCAGCTTGCGAGCGAACAACTCGGAATGACCCCCATTGTTTCATTTTGTTCCTCATATTCCTTAATGTCATTGTAGTTCCTTTTAGTCTAATCCAGGGCCGGCTCCAGGCATGTTCGAATAGAGCGGCCGCGCAGGGCACCACCCTTAATGGGCGCCTCCCGCTGGCGCAGCCATATTCGAACCTGGGGCCGGCCCTGTGCAGCATTGTCCTTGAATTGTGTGTGCTATACGCGCTGACCGGTGCCGGTGTCTAAAGTCAGACACCGGCAGCGCGCACAGCGCACACAAGCGCTTTGGACTTGGAGGCCGCCCGCCCCCGGACCTGCACCCCGCCCGCACCCGGACTGCAGTACTCCTCCCCCTCCCACGCCGCAGGTATTTTGGGTGGGAATCATTTATGGATGGCATTGTGGGGGCATTTATCTGGCACTGTGGGGGCATATCTGCACTGTAGGAGCATTTATCTGGCACTGTGGGGGCATTTATCTGGCACTGTGGGGGCATTTATCTGGCACTGTGGGGGCATTTATGAATCTGGAACTGTGAGGGCATTTCTGGCACTGTGGGGGCATTTCTGGCACTGTGGGGGCATTTCTGGCACTGTGGGGGCATATCTGGCACTGTGGGGGCATTTATCTGGAACTGTGGGGCATTTATCTGGAACTGTGGGGGCATTTATCTGGAACTGTGGGGGAATTTATCTGGCACTGTGGGGGCATTTATCTGGCACTGTGGGGGCATTTATCTGGCACTGTGGGGGCATTTCGGACACTGTGGGGGCATATATCTGGCACTGTGGGGGCATTTATCTGGCACTGTGGGGGCATTTATCTGGCACTGTGGGGGCATTTATCTGGCACTGTGGGGGCATTTATGTATCACTGTGGGGGCATATCTGGCACTGTGGGGCATATCTGGCACTGTGGGGGCATATCTGGCACTGGCACTGTGGGGGCATTTATGTATCTGGCACTGTTGGGACATATCTGGCACTGGGGGCATTTATGTATCTGGCACTGTGGGGGCATTTATGTATCTGGCACTGTGGGGGCATTTATCTGGCACTGTGGGGGCATCTATCTGGCACTGTGGGGGCATTTATCTGGCACTGTGGGGGCATTTATATAGCACTGTGGGGGCTTTTCTGTATCTGGCACTGTGGGGGCATTTATCTAGCAATGTGGGGGCATATCTGGCACTGTGGGGGCTTTTCTGTATCTGGCACTGTAGGGGCATTTATGCATCTGGCACTGTGGGGGCATTTATCTAGCACTGTGGGGGCATATCTGGCACTGTGGGGGCTTTTCTGTATCTGGCACTGTAGGGGCATTTATGTATCTGGCACTGTGAGGGCATTTATCTGGCACTGTGGGGGCATTTCTGTATCTGGCACTGTAGGGGCATTTATGTATCTGGCACTGTGGGGACATATCAGGCACTGTGTGGCCATTTATGTATCTGGCACTGCTGGGGGGCATGTCATGTGTTGCTGGCACTGCTGGGGGGCATGTCATGTGTAGCTGTCATGGCTGGGGAGCATATCATGTAGTGTTCCCGCTAGGCATCTGTGGCTAGGCAAAGTGTCTAACGTGCTCTGCCTGGCGCAAAGTGTCTAACGTGCTCTGCCTGGCGCAAAGTGTCTAACGTGCTCTGCCTGGTGCAAATTGTCTAAAGTGCTCTCCCTGGCGCAAAGTGTCTAACGTGCTCTGCCTGGCGCAAAGTGTCTAACGTGCTCTGCTTGGCGCAAAGTATCTAACGTGCTCTGCCTGGCGCAAAGTGTCTAGGAGGTTCTACCTGGTGCAGTGTGTATTAACTGCACTACTGTGTGGTGTAATGCGAATTGCCACTATTATGTGGCCACGCACCTTCCCCATGAAGCAACGCCCCTAAATTTTTGCTGCGCGCCTTCGGCGCGCACTGTCCATGCTTTACCATGTAGGTAGATGAGCACCAAGCATTACAGTATGTACATCATTTTGCCCTCCTAACTTAAAAATGTGCCCTCCCTGCCCTAAAAAGGGAACACTATCATGTGTAGCTGGCACTGCTGGGGGGCATATTGTGTGTAGCTGGCACTGCTGGGGGGCATATCATGTCTATCTGGCACTGCACATTATGTGTATCTGGCACTATACTGGAGACATTATGTGTATCTGACACTATACTGGAGACATTGTGTGTAAGGAACACTACTGTGGCTGTTATGTGTAAGGCTGCTAATTGTGTGGGTAGAGGGGGTGTGAAAACATTTATTTATAGTCTAATAATATGAATTTATGAGGCCACACCCACTTTCCCAGAGGCCCACTTTTCCTGGAGCGTGGGCTGGGGGGGCGCTTTTACATGTTCTTGCTCAGGGTACTAGGAGGCCTGGAGCCGGCCCTGGTCTAATCAATTGACTCTTTGGAACACCACTTATCCAATTAGGAAAATGTTGGCTTGCTGTGCTGGTGTATTGTTGAGAATCAGTGGGTTTCACAAAACCCTTTATATTGATTTTATTATTTTCTAAAGAAATCGTTATATCTAAAAAGTTCACCATATTTTTACTGATATCAAAGGTTAATTTTAAACCTGCCTCAGTTTTATTGATTTTATTACAGAAACTAACTAGGGAATCTTCTGAGCCATATGAGTAAAACGTCTTCTATAAATCGGTACCAGAGGAACAAATTCGCAACACCAGCTACATCCCCCCAAACATAGATATTTTCCCAATATCCCATGAAGACGTTCAAGTAGCTAGGGGTGCAAATTTGGTCACCATAGCTGTACCTACCATTTGTATATAGTATTTCCCTTCGAAGAAAAAATTATTGTTTTTCAAGATAAAACGAATACCTTCTATGATGAATTCTCTTTTATTGATGGGAATTACAGACTGATTTAAAAACCAACTAAATGCATCTATTCCTTTTTCATGGTCAATCACCATGTATAAAGAGGTGACATCTGCTGTTGCCAAAGTGATGGAGTTAGTAAATAGAATTTTTTCTAATTTGCTAATGATATCTGGTTGCAGGTATGAGTCAATCATCTCGGATAAATTACTGGTTAGACTCCCTACCCCTGCAATGATAGGTCTTCCCGGAGGGGTACTGGTATGTTTGTGAATTTTAGGTAAAATATAAATGCTAGGAGTTTTAGGGTGTTCAACCATCAAAAAATCAAATTCTTGTTTTGTTATTGTTCCATTATCTAAGAATTTATTACATAATTGGTCTTAATATGATTTGTTGGGTCTAGATTCAATTTCTTATAAGTATCCCCTTCTAATTGGAATTTAATTTCACTAATGTAACAATCTTTACTCATAATCATGACTCCCCCCTCTTTATCACATGGTTTGATTACCACCTCTTTGTAACTAGATCCTTGAGGGCCTATCTCTCTTTTTTCATTAAATTATTATTTCTAGCTTTATTTTGTTTTAAGTTCTTCAAATCCTCTGAGACCAATTTACTAAAAACATTAATACAATACCCTTTGACATGTGCTGGATAAAATGTTAACTTTTTTCAAAAAAGTGGAATTTCCTCCTGGTGTTAAGGTTTTTTCACTTACATTAAAAATTTTACATTTCTTAGATGGGATTTGATCATTTTGAGCTTCTATTTCTGCACCATGCGTTTCACAAACGCCCGGCCGGATATGCACCTTGCATTTCAAATGACGTCACTTCCGCCCCAATGCATATACCAGGCCAGACGCATCTGTCAGAGCTTCACCTCCCGCTTTGCCGGAAGCACGTCATGGGCTCCATCCGGATCTCATACGTTCCACAGGTGACTACCCGGGAATCCACTTTCGCGTTCCACCTCCAACACTATCGGGAACATACCATGCGTTCCAGCAATTAGGGCAGTAGGTGCTGCTCAAATAATGTATTCTCCACAGATACTTTTATGGATTAATACACTCTTTCCCTTCAATAAAAGTGTACAATTCTAAATTCAAAACAGGGCATGGTTTTTTTATCCTAAAGAATCACAGATTAAAATATCATATTCACGGGGGCATGGCCTGGATCTTGCTCTGTGTGGACGTGCACTTTTAGAGCTCCTGTTGCCAGAGGCCTGTTTATATATTATATTAAATAATTGGCCCCTGCGGCTTATCTTACCCTGCGCTGTCCCACCCGTGGCCCTGCTTGGCGTGTGGGTCCCGGGGAGGCCCCCTGTGACTGTTTCCGACCGAGGCCTACCATCCGTGCTGAGACCGGGGCCTTGAGTTTGGCGCCTCCCCTGGCCGTGAGCTCCGAGAAAGTGCTGGAGCTGGACCGGGATCTGCGGTGGCTCCCTCCTGCCCCTGACGAGGTTCCCCAGCTGTCTCTCACCTGCTCTAAGGCTCCGAGACCGGCGGTGAGACCCTCGTCTGCCCTCCTGAGCCGCGGCTACGGCGTGTCTTTGTCTGCCCCTCTCCTCCCGGCGGCCATCTTCTTTCACCCAACCTCCTCTTCGGCTGCTCCGCCCCGCTCCGGCGGGCGCCGGCTGCGCCCGTATCCACCCCGGATCACCTAGACGCCCTCCCGTGGAGTAGCGGCGGGGCCTGCTGCCTTCCTGGATGCTCCGGCCAACCGCGGCCTACATGAGAACCGGGAGCCGCGGCCTAGAGTTGTGCCTCCTCCCCGCCGGAAGTGCCCTATTGGAGTGGAATCCCGGAGCTGGCCTTTCTCCAGCCTGCCTGCACTCCTGGGTGGCCAACATCATCTACTGGCCCCTCTCTTGCCTGCTGGCCCCTGCACTCTGCTACTGGGGAGTCCCTGGAGGGAAGCCTTGCCTTATTAGTGCAGCCTTGTCTCCTATCACCTCGGGTGCAGTGCTGCTGGATCCTGGCTGGGTGTCTGACCTCTCACCCCTCTCTCCCGGCTGGGAGCCTACCGACTGGGTGCTGCAGGCTGTAGATGATCCTCTGCCTGGCCCTGTGTGACACCGATCTTCTGATGTAGCTCAGACCGCTTGTCCGCCACCACCCTTGTTCTTTATGCTTACCTAACTCTCATATATTCTACGAGATCCTTTGCTCCTTTATCACCGTCATCCCACCTACGGAATATCATTCCATTAGAATGCCTCCGATAAAGGTTAAAGGGGTGCTGCCTCCCAGAATATCTTTTCCACCTCAGAAAGCGCCCCCTACTGCCTCTTCTATATGGAAGTCCCTGAATGCCGCTTCTGCACAGGATACCCCCTGCAGCCCTGCCTCTATGCCGGGGTTTGATCCTGACTCTGATGCCCCTCTCACGGTCAAAACTCTGTACCAGGCCCTTTCAGCGTTCAAGTCTGAGTTGACTCAAGATCTCACGGCCGCTGTTCGGGAGGTTAAGACGGAGCTGCACGCTATAGGAGACCGTACGGACCATTTATAACGGAAAGTAGAGGAACTGGTCTCGTCCCATAATGACCTTACAGCGGCCCACGATCAGCAGCATGACCTTGAGGCGTTTAAACTCAAGATGGCAGATATAGAGGACATATCCCGGCGCAATAATATAAAGATCCGAGGCATTCCAGACTCAGTGCGGAATTCCGAGTTGGAGGATTATGCTACTGCGTTGTTCCGGAAACTTCTGCCTGGAGCCGACACCAGAGAGCTGCTTATAGACAGGATTCATAGACTGCCTAAACCACGCTCTGTTGCTCCCTCACTCCCTAGAGATACGCTCATGAGAGTGCATTTTTTCACAACTAAAGAACGCATCCTGAAAGCGGCTAGGGAGGCGGGTGACTCCGAATCGGATGTGCTTGGCGGATTACAACTTTTTCCGGATTTCTCTGCCCTGACTTTGGCCAAACGACGATCATTCCTTCTGTCAAAGTCGAAAAATATCCTGATGCATATGCCTTGTACTAACCCCTCATGCACATGCCCGCTGCGCGTGCGCACACTCTGCCGTGCGTACACATATCCGCAATTTGCGTAAGATCGCTCCGGCGATCACGCACGTGGTATGCGCATTTACGGTAGAGTTTGTAAGCGTCTAGCGTGCGACTCGATCGTAGCATATTTAACCCATGTAGTGTGTTTTGTAGTAAATATTCCCCTAGACAATGTCAGCAAGTATGTTTAGTTTAAACTGTTCCTGGACAGAGAGATTCCTCTTTACATGATAGGAATGGTCAGACAAAGGTTGAAAGGTGGTGTCTAGTATCCAGCTGTAGGGTATTTTAAGGGTAACATTCCGATGCTAGTTAGGAAAGGATCGCTCGCTCCTGCGTATAGTTATGTACAAAAGTAGTTTATGAACATTAACTGTATTTGCTGTAAATTACACATGCGGCGGGAATCCTGAGGATACCTCCCACCAGAGCAGTTGGGGAAAGACACAGCCCACCTGTTCAAATCCACCTATGACCTTTGCTATAGTGTAGAGACACATCCCTGTGTCCAATGAACAATGAGATACAAGGTACCATTGTATTGTGAATGTATGTTGTGCTATATAAAGACCACCACTGCCTGGCCAGCCTTACTCTCTCTGAAAGCTTTCTCCTTGAATGCTGAGGACTGGATCCAGGTCGCGCATGCGAATCATCCCCACGTATGTATTATTCTCTGTAGCCATTTTGTTATCCATTTGTTCGCCATTTGTTCTCATTGTGTTCTCATTCTGTTCGCTCTTGTTTGCGATTGTTCGCTATTGTTCATGTATATTCTCAGTTATTCTGTTTAGATTTCCCTGTTAGTTTGTAGTGTATAACTTGTATTGTGTTTCCCTTTTTCTCTAAACCATCCACGGCGGTGTTAGAGCTGCTGTGGTTTTTAAATCCAAACCAGGTCTTGTGTTTTCACTGTTTATTGCAAAGGGCTTTTCTTAGCGACTCAATTGCTCAAACACCATACACATTGTTTAAAAGGTTCTAATCGTTACATCATTACAGTACTTGGTTATTAAGGTTTAGAGTATAAGTATATTCTCACTGTGTTTTATTAGCAAAGTTTAAAGGTTATCCACTGTGTGTGCGCCCGCTGTGTGTAATCCGTACACTCAGCGCAGCGTGTGTACGCCAAGTGCGTACCACGTGCAGAACTCTGTACGCAAATAGCGTACAAAGTGCATAGCACGTGCACGTGGTCTAGCGGCCATAACGGCTCCACGGTATTAGTATATAGCTTCATGTTTAAAGGTAATAATTGACATTATCAATTGAGGGCTCGTCTGGTCCTCCTCATATCCGCAGCCTAGCAGGACAAGGCAGACTTTTATCTATCAGCAAAGGGCGGGAAGGTAGTATCCCCTGTTAGCCGTTTGGTGGTCGGGGATACAGTAGTGCTGATTAGATAAGCGTCTGCTCCACTTGGTTTGTAGGGATGCTGGTGGGATCCGGATCCGAAAGGTAAGAACGTAAAGCTATTGTTATTTTTAAATCTGTGAAATTTCTGTTTGGTGCAAATTGCACACGCAACACACGCACACACCTGTATTTTATTTGTGTACTCTGCATATCTATTCGCTTGTTGCCATTAGCATTGATTATTAGATACATTTTAACCCGTGCTGAGAAATTTGTTGCTATTTTGTTAAAAAAATATAAAGTAATATTTAAGGGAGTACATGTAAAACACACACGCAGCCTGGCCCAGTTATAAAGGCTTATACAGGAGATACTGTGGGGTGTGGGTAAGCGATTATAGTTGAATATCGTTTACATTTATAGAAGCGTGTTATTTGTATTACTGCAGACGTATCCGGCCTTTGTACACGTGTCCCGGACAGTGTGCAGGACTGCGTACGCAACACAAAGGCCTACACACGTGGCGTATATTACGCAACGTGCGTACAGATACGCCCACTAAATACAAATCACACGATAGCATTGTTTTAGTTTAGGCGAGACGGTAGCCACGCGATAATAGCACAAATTGATCAGTATCCAATATTTAGTTTAAAAACACCTTTTTTCTGTACTACCTCTGGGGAAAGCTATCAGTTAACAGGAAATGATTTTTCTGATCAGAAAACTATAGAATGATAGTGTGGGCTGAAAAAGGTATGAGTGTATTGAACTCCGCTTGGTAGTCTTGGTGATCTTGGTGAAGCACGGTCTAGGTGAAAATGTGCGAGCACGGTCCAGGTGTACACGTGCAACAGAGTGTGATAAAAGTTTTCGTGGTATTACGCTCCGGCTGTTGTTGAGCACAGTAGGGAGACTCCAATGATCCTACCATTTATAGATAACAAGTGTCTATAAGTGGTACGATTGGACCGCACGGTTGTATGTGTAAACAATTGACGCAACATGATATGAGGTTGCATATTGGTGCGTAAATCTTATCCTCATACGCGTTGTAGTGAGCACATGCAAGCGTGATTTGTGTAAAATAGAGGTAGGGCCTGCAACGGCTACACGAGTCTGCTAGAAGGCGGACCGGGGTTACCCGGAGCAGCAGAAGTTCAGTGGAAGAGCTTTAAGGATTTCCACCATAGACTACTGTGTTTGGTGCATTTTAGGAAGTTTTTCTGTGTTAAAAAGGTCCACAATGGAAGCCAAGTGCACAACACAGGGACGTTTAGCAGTCAGGGTTCAGACTGCAGAGTTCAGACCCCGGGGGTCTGCCCGGTTAGTAATGTGGGGGAAGTATGGTCCCCACACTGAGACCTTTTGTGATGAATGGACACGAATGACTGTGGGGGATAAAGCACCATTTCCTGGGATAGGTAGTTTTGACTCAGAGGTATTGCATAATCTAAGGCTTAGAATCTGTCTCATAAAATCCCAAAAACAGAGGATCAGACACACAAACTGTTTACATTTATGGCAACAAGAGAGTGATATACAGAGGGAATTAGCTTACACAGCTGGTTCTAACCCTAGCAGGAAACTGATGGCAACTGGAGAGACAATGGCTACAGAGAATGGCATACTGGGATATGATGATAATAGTGCACTTAATAAATGTGTTAATGACAATAAGAGCAAACGTAATAAATGTGTTAATGACGATAGGAGTAAAACTGATAAATGTACAAATTCTAACCCGTGCAAGTTGCACCCCATGTTAAACTTCCCTCAGGATTACAAGCAAGAAAGTGAGCCCAGCACGATGTCGGCATTTTTTTCAGCAGCCACCATAGAAGACACCCAGGTGGGCACGGCCCAATAGGTAAAGGCAGTAGTAAAGCCCCCTAACGGAGGGTCAGGTGAGGTCGTGTCCACAGGTAAGTACGGTATTGTATATTATGCACAGACAATTGCACCTCACATTGTAGAGTCAACACAAGATGGTGTAATTGAACTAAATCCTGTCAGGGTGATCACAGTCCCCAATGGGAGGACTGACGCTCAGGGAGTCACTCCCGTCAGAGACATTGCTATGCATTGTCCCTGGTCCCGGACAGAATTAAGGACAATTATGTCTGAATTTCCCGATCCCAGGAGAGATTTAGCCGCATGCCAAAGGTTCATTAAAGAACTAGGTAACGCCGCCGAACCCACTAACAAAGATTGGCGGACAGTACTGCGGGCATGTTTGCCCTCTACTATTGACCCTTTTAAATTCATTTCTGATTGTAAGTTAGACGCAGAGGTACCTCTCACTGAAGAGTACAATCAGGAGAATGTTAAACAGATCAACCTGCAATTAGGAGTATATTTCCCAACTGTTGTCAAGTGGAACAAAATTTTCTCCATTAGACATAAAGAAGGTGAAACTGCTTCTGATTATTTTCATCGAGCATTAGAGGAAATGGCTAGATACACTGGGATCGCGGACATTGAGGAAAGCGTACATCATAGAGAGGTAGCTGTGTCCGTATTAATGGAAGGTTTAAAAGAAGTGTTGAGAACAAGGGTACAGACCACTCAACCTAACTGGAGAGGTATCTCGGTGGCTGCATTAAGGGAGTCCGCAATGGAACATGACCATAATATCCAAAGAACCAGGGAAGCACAGGGAGAGCAGTTGATGGTGATGAGCATCCAAGCACTAGAAGAGGCATCAAATCGACCAAAACCCCCAGCCCCTGGCACATGGAGGAAGCCAAGGGTTTGTTATCTGTGTAAAAGGGAAGGGCATTATGCCAGCAACTGTAACAGCACACATAAAGTCAGACCTCCTAGACAAGAACATGAGCAAAGTTATGACACACTGTATGACACACGTAATTGTAATCAGGGATCATATAGGAAAAATTTTGGGCCGCACCTATAGTCTGCAGCCAGTGAAGTTGATTGTTAGCCTTGATAGTAAGCCTGAGGTTACAGTCGGTGTAATTGGTAGGTCATTCCTTGTAGACACAAGGGCAGCCAGGTAAACTCTGTGATTTATCTTTAAATGTTTCCTCTTTATCTCTGACGTTCACCAGCAGAACCACAGCTCAAACGTCACATGTCTATTTGGTATTTTCAGAGGTCTACCCAACCCCAGTATATCTTACCAGCATCATTGTGCTTGGCCATGCACAGAGGGTGGAGAGTGGAAATACTGGTGGGGGAGACTGTGCAGAGATACCGATAGACATGTTGGTGTGACAGCCGGATGGTGAACGGAAATCTGACAATTTTTCTCTTTTTCTATTATTCTCTCTCTTTTTGTTCTTTCATGTTTTACGGATGGTATGTCACACAACAGTTAAACAAATGGTAATGCAAGATTTATGCTCCTTACAGAAAGATCGCTGATTCAGAAAGAATATCGTATCACTGAAGTGTTCGTTTTGGGAAGACTGAGAGGCAGCACTGTTGAGACGGCATCTGAGCAAGAAGAACAACAAGACTAGAGGACAATTATCGTAACAGTTTTCTTTCCCTCCTAATTATTTTCTTTTCCCCCATTACAACTCTTTCTTTCTCCTCCTGCAAGATGGACTTGCCCCAAGAGACTGCATTCCGTGTTTTCCTGTTGACCCTGTTGTTGACCAGAACAGTCTGTTTCGGTGAGAGTACCAGAGAGGTCGAGAAAGGATCTGGAATGGGTTCTGATGACAAGGATGGATTCGTAGAATTCCAAGAGCAACACAATCACCGAGCAAAGGCGAGTATCAGAAAACGATCTGGTAGTCATGACACTAAGAGACATTGCGAAGGATTGTTAGCTGAAGAGAATTGTATCTGTAGGAATTGTGAAAACATAGTTGAGTACGGGTGCATCCAGAGATGTCAGTCCAGCCTTAATATCAACATGGACCGTCATCCAATGAGTGACTATCACTCATTAGTGGGTAAGGTTTTAAACCAAACGGAATGCTGGGTGTGCTCACAAGTACCTCAAGGTCATAAAAAGTCAGGACTAGTGCCATACGCTTTAACGATAGATGAGGTACTTGAATTAAGGGGTGGGAGACCGGTGGACAAGAAATTTAATGTTTCTAAGCCTCCTAGTCTGAAGCTCCACCAATATCATGTGGATAGGTCCTTAATATGTTTTAACATTTCCAATTCCCGAAAGCCGGGAAATTGGGAAGTGACATGGAACAACCAAACCATGACATTCTCACACAGAGCCGATAGAATGCCCATAGACTCAGAGCTTATATGCCAAATAGCCAACGGTGGGAGATATTTTCAGTATAGGTACACTCTAGGAAGTAGGATCATGCGAGTTGGAGAAGTATCACCAGGATACTGTGCGCATATCATACAGCCTGATACGTGTACTAGACAAATGAGAGAGTTAGGGATAGGATTTTTCACCTGGAAGGTTTGTAATATGGTGATGTCATATTCTGTCCCATATGTCCTTCCCGATTATGCATATTTCATATGTGGGAGGAAGGCGTATAAGTGGCTTGCCCCAAACTCAGAGGGATTGTGTTACATTGGAAGAGTGTTGCCAGAAGTAATGACCATTACCCATGAGAAAATGAAAGACGTTCACCGCAATGCTCAAGCTCCTTACACTCACACCCATTACGAACACATTGTAAAGAGACACCTTATAGATAGGACAGAGCACGCAGCCTCTGATTTGATCCACGAATCCACCGGGATTCAACTCCTACTCGCGCTAGATATCACCCGTACCGCCAGAGGAGTTATACATTTTAGGTATATAACTGCGCTAGCGAACCTGATAGACAATATCACCGAGATGTATGATGACACCTTCAGGTATACTGGGAGAGAATTGCAAGCTTACAAAACGGAACTGATCCAGCACAGGATGGTTCTAAATTACATCACAGCGGTGACAGGCGGGTATTGTGTCACCCTAGCAACTCAGTATGGTGTGAAGTGCTGTACATATATCACAAACAGCACTGATGACCCAACCGAGGTCATAGATCAAAAGATGGACGATATCTTGCAATTGAAGTGGGAGTTCCGAAGGAGACACAACCTTACCCTTACTGCTGTGAGTAATGAACTGACCGGCTGGGTTTCATGGTTGAACCCACGCAATTGGTTCTCAGGTTTAGGAGAATGGGCTCAAAATGTTATCGTTAATGTAGGGAAATTTCTCTTATGTATCCTAGGAGTTGTCATAATGATTGGTTTGATATTTAGATGTGTTCGGATTTTAATGAATTGCAAGCGCAGTACCAAATTGATGAGTTTAAGGAGCGAGGGCATTGTTACAACAACTGGTTTAATTTATGACCCATCAATCGAGACAATGCTGTGATAAAATGTGATTCCACGGTCCGTTTCTTTCACCCGTTTCTCCTTTGTTTTTCTCCAAGGTAAAAAGACATCCACCCGGAAGAAGATTTTGATGCACATTTCTACAGACCATTGATGAACTTTTTCACAGACATTTGATGAACTTTTAGAGACTTTAACTTTCTATGGACACTTGAAAAACTTTGCTTGCCACTTACAGCAAAGATACAGCAATCCGGACAAGACATCAACAAGACTTCAACAGACATCCAAGGACAATCACATACGTTATCATATGAATGCATTTATAACGCATGTTTCTTATCTTCATCTCTACGACCTTCAGGTAGTGACACACATAGTCGACAGGTAATATAGGTACATATATTAGCACTCACATATTTTCCCCCTTCATGTATCATCTACTAATGTGCACCCCATTTGTTGGAACTAAAAGCCGAAAAGAGCGCGGTAGAGTTTGTTAGGCCACTTACAGACCCTTAATACGGGATAAGAAGGATTCAATGTATACTTCGCAATACCTCGAAGCTTGTACGGCACGATGATACATGACCCCTCAGACATGAATTTCATACATACATGCTTTTACTATCCCACTAGGTCATACATTTCCCACCTTCTCCTCTCCTCCCCACACCCAATGTATTTTTCTGCTTAAATTGTTTAGATAGTGGTAGTTATTGTTGACTGCCAAAGGGTGGACTGTCAAAGTCGAAAAATATCCTGATACATATGCCTTGTACTAACCCCTCATGCACATGCCTGCTGCGCGTGCGCACACTCTGCCGTGCGTACACATATCCGCAATTTGCGTAAGATCGCTCCGGCAATCACGCGCGTGGTATGCGCATTTACGGTAGAGTTTGTAAGCGTCTAGTGTGCGACTCGATCGTAGCATATTTAACCCATATAGTGTGTTTTGTAGTAAATATTCCCCTAGACAATGTCAGCAAGTATGTTTAGTTTAAACTGTTCCTGGACAGAGAGATTCCTCTTTACATGATAGGAAGGGTCAGACAAAGGTTGAAAGGTGGTGTCTAGTATCCAGCTGTAGGGTATTTTAAGGGTAACATTCCGATGCTAGTTAGGAAAGGATCGCTCGCTCCTGCGTATAGTTATGTACAAAAGTAGTTTATGAACATTAACTGTATTTGCTGTAAATTACACATGCGGCGGGAATCCTGAGGATACCTCCCACCAGAGCAGTTGGGGAAAGACACAGCCCACCTGTTCAAATCCACCTATGACCTTTGCTATAGTGTAGAGACACATCCCTGTGTCCAATGAACAATGAGATACAAGGTACCATTGTATTGTGAATGTATGTTGTGCTATATAAATACCACCACTGCCTGGCCAGCCTTACTCTCTCTGAAAGCTTTCTCCCTGAATGCTGAGGACTGGATCCAGGTCGCGCATGCGAATCATCCCCACGTATGTATTATTCTCTGTAGCCATTTTGTTATCCATTTGTTCGCCATTTGTTCTCATTGTGTTCTCATTCTGTTCGCTCTTGTTTGCGATTGTTCGCTATTGTTCATGTATATTCTCAGTTATTCTGTTTAGATTTCCCTGTTAGTTTGTAGTGTATAACTTGTATTGTGTTTCCCTTTTTCTCTAAACCATCCACGGTGGTGTTAGAGCTGCTGTGGTTTTTAAATCCAAACCAGGTCTTGTGTTTTCACTGTTTATTGCAAAGGGCTTTTCTTAGCGACTCAATTGCTCAAACACCATACACATTGTTTAAAAGGTTCTATTCGTTACATCATTACAGTACTTGGTTATTAAGGTTTAGAGTATAAGTATATTCTCACTGTGTTTTATTAGCAAAGTTTAAAGGTTATCCACTGTGTGTGCGCCTGCTGTGTGTAATCCGTACACTCAGCGCAGCGTGTGTACGCCAAGTGCGTACCACGTGCGGGACTCTGTACGCAAATAGCGTACAAAGTGCGTAGCACGTGCACGTGGTCTAGCGGCCATAACGGCTCCACGGTATTAGTATATAGCTTCATGTTTAAAGGTAATAATTTACATTATCACTTCCTATAACTTTGGCACTTCACGATCAAGACATCACTTATAGATGGGGTTTTCAGGTGAACCTCGTCATCTCGTTTGAAAACAAGTTTTACACAGTGACTTCATTGGAGGCTGGAGTCAAATTGCTGGCGGAGTGGGATATCTCTGTCAAGCTGCCTCCTTGTTATGCACACCAGTGCCTGCAGGAATGTACTGGTGTCAGAACTGTTATGCACTCCAGTGCCTGCAGGAATGTACTGGTGTTTGAACTGTTATGCACACCAGTGCCTGCAGGAATGTACTGGTGTCTGAACGGATAGGTATGCAAAGCAAATGAACTCACAGACAGACACAGAAGGTGATAGGGTAACAAAATACACACAAAGTGAAAAGAGAAGCCCAGAGGCTAAGGAACTGGGTGTCTCCCTAGTATTAGTAATGCTCAGATGGGAAAAGCAAGATGTTGTGTTTTAATACGTAGAGAATCCGAAATGCTGTTGCTAAGGGCAACAGCAAAACCCTAAAGGGTTACCAACGGGTGTGGCAGTAAACCCCTTGGTCAGAGATGGAATGATAGACACAAGGAGAGTCTCCACAATCCTAATTCTCACTTGCAGTGCACAGGTTCAGCTTACTGCCACTAAACTGACACCTGACACCTTGCACAGTGAGACAGGATTTAGGCAGGCAAGTCTTAGAATACAGCCGCAAACTTGCTAAGTTCACAGAGTAGTAAAAGAACCCCAGCAAGCTAAACGACTGACTCCAGTCTTACTGCTAGGTCTGGATTGGCAGAGTGTAGTACCAAATCCCCAGGCCTATTTGCAGTAAGCAACAACAAATACAAAGCTACACAGTACTGGCTAACTTTCAGGAACTGACTAACCAACAAAGATTCAGCAGCATCTGAGAAGAGGCCTTATAAAGCAGGTGCTGTCCACGCCCCACTCAGACCTCACAGACTGTGGGCACAAAAACCAGCACCGGATCCCCTGCCGTGCACAGAGCCTGTAACCACTGCACAGCAAAAGACCCGAACCGGAGTATCAGCTGCGCTCAGGTTACTCCGCTAGCACTTGTCTCCCGGTTGCCATGACGACGTGGCAGCACAGGGCAGGAGACCCTAACAGTACCCCCCCTCTGACGAGGGGTCAAAGAACCCCTACCACCGGGTTTATCGGGGAACTGCGAGAAGAAAGAGCGTATCAGTCTGGGGGCATGAAGATCACAACTGCGCACCCACGACCGCTCCTCCGGGCCATACCCCTTCCAGTGCACCAAAAATGACAGCCGACCCCGAACCATCTTGGAGTCAAGAATCCTTTCAACAACAAACTCCCTCTGGCCACGTATCAGAAGAGGGGAAGGTCTTCCACTGGAAGAAGGATTACTTATCGCCCGTTTTAAAAGGGAACAATGAAATGTTTTATTGATACCCAAAGAACGGGGCAGATCTAACTGAAATGCCACCGGATTGATAACCCTGGTGATCTTATAAGGGCCGATGAACCGGGGGCCTAACTTATGAGATGGCTGTCTCAACTTCAAATTCTTGGTAGACAACCAGACGAAGTCTCCTAATTTGAAGCTGCAGGGTCTTTTCCGCTTATCAAAAACCCCTTTGGTCACTAATGACACAGACACAAGGGCTTTCTTCACTTTCCGCCAAATACCTCTAAGGACCGAAACCACAGAGGAACCACCAGGCGTGGAGTCCAGGGGGTCAAAAGAATTGGCCTTAGGATGATGCCCATACACACAAAGGAAGGGAGAGATCCCTGTAGCAGAGTGAGCCGCGTTGTTATAGGCAAACTCCGCCATGGACAGATGAGCAACCCAGTCAGTCTGACACTTGGAGACATAACACCTGAGGAACTGCTCCAAGGACTGGTTCACCCTTTCAGTCTGCCCATTAGACTGCGGATGGTAGCCTGACGACAAGCTGACAGAAATCTGGAGATCGGAACAAAATGCCCTCCAGAATTTGGCCACAAACTGGGATCCGCGGTCAGAGACCACATCAAGTGGCAACCCGTGGAGACGCACAACTTGCAGCATAAATAATTCAGACAGGCGTCTGGCCGATGGCAGCCCAACCAGTGGAACGAAGTGCGCCATCTTCGAAAACCTGTCAACGACAACCCAGATGGCTGTCATCCCCGAGGATTTGGGCAAGTCCACCACAAAATCCATTGAAATGTGGGTCCATGGCTTAGATGGGATAGAGAGTGGATGTAATGGGCCAACAGGAACCCCTCTAGGAGTCTTATTTCGGGCACAGATGTCACATGCCCGAACCCACTGATCCACATCCTTAGCCACCGAGGGCCACCACACCGCCCTAGATAGCAACTCCCGAGTTCTGGCAATACCCGGGTGACCTGCCGACTTCTTGGCATGGAATTCCAGGAACACTCGCTGTCTTAACCTAGGAGGCACAAACAAAAGACCTACCGGAAGGTCTGGAGGAGCCTGCTCCTGTGCTCTAAGGACTAATGATAAGAGGTCCTGGGTAATGCCCACTTTAATACATGATGGGGACACAATGGGCAACGGCTCCTCGGTGGTCTCCTGGATTGGAGCAAAACTCCGCGAGAGCGCATCAGCCTTGATGTTTTTTGACCCAGGGCGATATGTTATCAAAAAATTAAAGCGAGCAAAAAACAAAGCCCATCGTGCCTGCCTGGCATTGAGACGCTTCGCTGACTCTAAATATGCCAGATTCTTATGGTCGGTGAGAATTGAGACCACAAACTTAGCCCCCTCAAGCCAGTGTCTCCACTCCTCGAGTGCATCCTTAATAGCCAACAATTCCCGGTTACCCACGTCATAATTCATCTCGGCAGGCGAAAATTTACGGGAAAAGTAAGCACAGGGATGAAGGCGATTATCAGACACTCCCATCTGAGAAAGCACTGCCCCAATACCCATCTCAGAGGCATCCACCTCCACCACAAAAGGACGCTCTGGATCTGGGTGTCGCAGCACCTTGGCCGATACAAATGCCCTTTTGAGATGGGCAAAAGCCGCTTTAGCCTCACAAGACCAGTGAGCAACATCCGCCCCTTTCTTAGTGAGTGCCACCAAAGGCGCCACTATAGACGAAAATCCAGCGATAAATCGTCTATAAAAATTTGCAAAGCCCAGGAAACGCTGAAGCGCCTTCAAACTAGTGGGCTGCACCCAATCCAGGACTGCCTGTACCTTGGAACCCTCCATTTGGAAACCTTCTGGGGAGATAATATATCCTAGAAATGCGATTTGCTGAACTTCAAATTCGCACTTCTCCAGCTTCGCCCCAAGCCGGTGGTCTCTGAGTTTCTGGAGGACTAAGCGTACATGCTTCCGATGTTCCTCCAGGGAATGGGAGAAGATTAGGATGTCATCTAAGTATACAACTAAGAATCTATCCAAATATTCCCTGAGCACATCATTCATGAAATCCTGGAAGACTGCCGGGGCATTACAGAGCCCAAAAGGCATCACCAAATATTCATAATGCCCTGAGTGGGTATTAAAGGCAGTCTTCCATTCATCCCCCTCTCTTATTCGGATTAGATTGTACGCACCGCGTAGGTCAATCTTAGAAAAAATGGTGGCAGTACGAAGCTGGTCAAACAAGACCGAAATGAGAGGCAGTGGGTATGAGTTTTTAATCGTGATACGGTTCAATTCCCTGAAGTCGATGCAGGGTCGCAACGAACCGTCCTTTTTACCCACGAAGAAGAACCCCGACCCAACTGGAGACTGTGAAGGTCTGATAAATCCCTTAGCCAAGTTCTCCTGAATGTACTCTGCCATAGCCTGAGTCTCAGGACGTGACAGGGAGTACAACCTGCTCTTGGGAAGCTTAGCATTTGGCAACAAATCAATGGCACAGTCATAGGGGCGATGGGGAGGTAGTACCTCTGCAACTTTTTTGGAGAACACGTCCGCAAAATCTGCATAACACCCTGGCAATCCTGGCAAACTTAGCTGCGAGAGCCTGACTGGAAGGCTCAAGCAACTCCTGAAACAATCAGTACCCCAACTAAGAATCTCCCCAGAGACCCAGTCAAATTGAGGATTGTGGGCCCTTAACCAGGGTAACCCCAACACCAATGGGGCAAAAGTACAGACAGTCACATAAAAGGACAATTTTTCAGAGTGTGTGGCTCCAATAAACAAAGAAATCTGGCTAGTGCAAGAGGTAATTTTACCTTGGGATAATGGTTCCCAGTTTAACCCACAAATCTCAATTTCCGATGCCAAGAGTACTAAGGGAACAGAGTGTTTCAGGGCGAATTGGCGGTCCATAAAAACCCCGTCGGCCCCACTGTCCACAAAGGCCTCAGTCTTGACAGTTTGACCGAGGATCTTCAAGGTCACCGGAATGATAAAAGTCTTCTTGGGAAATTCTGACTTCTGGCCTGACAGGATATTTCCCATCACCCTCAGGCCCTGAAGTTTTCTGGCTTTTCTGGGCATGATACTACCACATGACCTTTATTCCCACAGTACAAACACAACCCCTGCTGTCTCCTCCGCGTCTTCTCACGCGAGGAGAGGCGGGTAGCCCCAATCTGCATAGGCTCCTCGGAAAATTCCTCAGAGTCTGAGGTTCCCTTGGGAAAGAAGGAAACCTCAGTCTCCCTTTCAAGCCTACGCTCTCTCAGCCGTCTATCCACCCGGATGGATAACTGCATGAGCTGATCCAAGCTATCAGGCAAGGGATATTGTACCAGTTGGTCCTTTATCTGGTTAGAAAGACCTCTTCGGTACTGGTGTCTCAGGGCTGGGTCATTCACTGGGTATCATGGGCCAACCTCCGAAACTCCGTACAGTAAACCTCAACTGGCCTTCGCCCTTGCTTAAGGATCGAAATCTGAGCCTCGGCTGAGGCCGTCTTGTCAGGGTCATCATACAACATGCCCAGTGCCGTAAAAAAAACATCAACACTTTTAAGCGACGGACAGTCAGGCTGCAACCCATATGCCCAGACCTGTGGGTCTCCTTGTAGCAAGGAAATCACTATGCCCACCCGCTGAATCTCCGACCCAGAAGACTGAGGCCTAAGCCGGAAGTATAGCTTGCAGCTCTCCTTGAAACAAAAGAACTGCGAGCGATCTCCAGAAAAACGATCCGGGAGATTTACTTTCGGCTCCTTAACCCCTGAAGGTGCTGCTGCTGCGGGAGCTCCGCCAGCGGCCTGGGAGGTGTGCATTTTAATGGACAAATCATTAAATTGTCGAGTCAGGACCTGCACCTGATCGACCACCTGTTGCAACGTATTTTGAGGGGTATGCTCCATATTCCCACAAAATTTCAACAGGAGTATTAGGCTGCTGAATATGTTATGCACACCAGTGCCTGCAGGAATGTACTGGTGTCAGAACTGTTATGCACTCCAGTGCCTGCAGGAATGTACTGGTGTTTGAACTGTTATGCACACCAGTACCTGCAGGAATGTACTGGTGTCTGAACGGATAGGTATGCAAAGCAAATGAACTCACAGACAGACACAGAAGGTGATAGGGTAACAAAATACACACAAAGTGAACAGAGAAGCCCAGAGGCTAAGGAACTGGGTGTCTCCCTAGTATTAGTAATGCTCAGATGGGAAAAGCAAGATGTTGGGGTATATTTACTAAGGTCCCGATTTTGACCGAGATGCCGTTTTTTCATCAAAGTGTCATCTCGGTAATTTACTAAGCAATAATCACGGCAGTGATGAGGGCATTCGTAATTTTATGGAAGTCCAACAAAAAAAATACAAATGAATACACCATCGGTCAAAACGCGGCTGTTTAAGTATGAATCTCGGTAATTTACTAAGAAGTGCAAAGCAAAAAAAAAACACTGCCGTGAAAAATTACAACTCGTAAAAAAGT
Source organism: Pseudophryne corroboree (assembly GCF_028390025.1). Taxonomy (NCBI): domain Eukaryota; kingdom Metazoa; phylum Chordata; class Amphibia; order Anura; family Myobatrachidae; genus Pseudophryne; species Pseudophryne corroboree. Next base: position 428,083,999 of record NC_086444.1, on the reverse strand, counting down.
GCTAAAAAAAAACAGACCTGCTTTTTTAATCCGTGATTGTATAGGCATGCAGGGATCCATGAGATCCGTGCATGTATATCAGTGGGAAAGTGGTTATTTTATTAAAAAAAATTGCGTGGGGTCCCCCCTCCTAAGCATAACCAGCCTCGGGCTATGCGCTCCATTGTAACCAATGGTGGGAACTTTCTGCTCAGCGGTGACGTCACTTTAGGTCAACCGCAGGGCAGAAAGTTCCCACCATTGGTTACAATGGAGCGCATAGGCGCTACATTGTAACACTGCCGTGTGCCGCCTGTCAGACAGTACAGGAGCACACAGCCGATCAGGAGGGTGCTACAACGTAGCGCTCCCTGATTGGCTGAAGAAACCCACTTAGACATCAGTCAGAGTGGGTTTCTGGCATTCGGGGAAAGGAGTCCCATGTGAAAACATGGGGCCCCTTTCAGTTCGTGGCTCGGCTTTCCGTTTTGTTATTTTATTCAAGTACCTGGATTACAAATGGTTGCCCCGAGGACCCTGGGACCCGGGATCTGGTGAGTAGAATTTATTCAACAGGTACCCCTTGGATTCTACTGGAGAAGAGGACAGACCCTCGTGTGAACATAAGGTAAGTATGTATGTATGTTTGTGTGCATGTATGTAATAAATCTTTACTTTCACGGTGTGTGTGTCTTGTCTTTTTTTGGGTATTTTTTTAGTAGTAGTACTACAGGTACCAGCGGGCCCGTTTTTCCGCCGCATGCTGGTACTTGTGGTTCTCCAAGTACCAGCATGCGGGGGATGCTTGCTGGGCCTTGTAGTACTGCTACTAAAAACAATATCTTTTCATTATCACAAAAGGCTATCAGCCCCCCCATCCGCAGCCCATTGGATGGGGGGGACAGCCTCGGGCTTTACCCCTGGCCCTTGGGTGGCTGGGGGGGGGGGGACCCCTTGATTGAAGGGGTCCCCACTCCCCCAGGGTACCCCGGCCAGGGGTGACTAGTTGGATTTTTGATGCCACGGCCGCAGGGCACTATATAAAAGTGACCCCCGGCTGTGGCATTATCTGTCCAGCTAGTGGAGCCCGGTGCTGGTTTTAAAAATAGGGACCCCTACTCTTTTTGTCCCCCGTATTTTTGGAACCAGGACCAGGCGCAGAGCCCGATGCTGGTTGCTTAAATATGGGGGAACCCCTGTCAATTTTTTCCCCATATTTTTGCAACCAGGATCGGCTCAAAGAGCCCGAGGCTGGTTATGCTTAGGAGAGGGGACCCCACGCAATTTTTTTGGGGGGATTTTACAGTGTTTAATTTAAAAAAAAAAAATGAACCCCAGCACGGATCACACAGATCCGGCCGAGATTCATTGTAAAAAAGTCGGCAGTGTTTTGCTAATCACTGCCGTAAAAATTAAAAAAAAAACACGAATGACATCGACATCGGAACAAAAGAAAAACCCGAATACGACAGCTTAGTAAATCCGTCGTAACAAATTCAAAAAGTTGCAGTTTTACACTTTCGATGTCATTCGTGATTATTCTCCCACCAAATCGGGAGAATTACGAATGTTAGTAAATATACCCCGTTGTGTTTTAATACGTAGAGAATCCGAAATGCTATTGCTAAGGGCAACAGCAAAACCCTAAAGGGTTACCAACGGGTGTGGCAGTAAACTCCTTGGTCAGAGATGGAATGATAGACACAAGGAGAGTCTCCACAATCCTAATTCTCACTTGCAGTGCACAGGTTCAGCTTACTTGCACTAAACTGACACCTGACACCTTGCACAGTGAGACAGGATTTAGGCAGGCAAGTCTTAGAATACAGCCGCAAACTTGCTAAGTTCACAGAGTAGTAAAAGAACCCCAGCAAGCTAAACGACTGACTCCAGTCTTACTGCTAGGTCTGGATTGGCAGAGTGTAGTACCAAATCCCCAGGCCTATTTGCAGTAAGCAACAACAAATACAAAGCTACACAGTACTGGCTAACTTTCAGGAACTGACTAACCAACAAAGATTCAGCAGCATCTGCTTAACCTGAGAAGAGGCCTTATAAAGCAGGTGCTGTCCACGCCCCACTCAGACCTCACAGACTGTGGGCACAAAAACCAGCACCGGATCCCCTGCCGTGCACAGAGCCTGTAACCACTGCACAGCAAAAGACCCGAACCGGAGTATCAGCTGCGCTCAGGTTACTCCGCTAGCACTTGTCTCCCGGTTGCCATGACGACGTGGCAGCACAGGGCAGGAGACCCTAACACTCCTGGATCCAAGAAGCAGCCAACTCTTCAATCGGAATGGTCCACAGCCTGATGTCGACTCCTTCAGCTTTGGCTTTCACTTTGAACTTTGTCCTTTACCGCTGTCATAGAAGGGACTCAGTCATTCTCCATGTTGAAGTCACGTGAGTTGTCCTGCTCGTAGTTGTGCTAATGGAGTCCCATCTCCTTGTTTATATCTTAGACTATATGTATCTGTTTTCGGTTCTAATTTGTACTGTTGGTAGGCATATTTGTTCCTGCTTTCTATTTTTTTTCCCTCTCTTCCTGTTCAGGTTCAAGGGTGGTGGCGCTAGGCCACATGTTCCCCCCTGGTAATACACTACTGCATTTTTTTGTTTTCCTTGCAGTAGTTATGCCGACCCGATGTACTGGGTCGTTTTGGTTTGTACCTTTCCTTTTCCCTCCCATTGTCCTTCCTTTTCCTCCCCACCCCCTATATTATGATGTAGGTATTCACTGTTTGAGACAAGTTTATCTGTGTATGTGTCAAGGTCATTCACTGCCCACAACATCCATTAGTTTGCCCCGATGGTTCAGGTTCTATCCATGAATGTTAAGGGACTGAATTCCCCTAATAAGAGAAGGCTGGCTTTGGGTTATTTTGCTAGGTATAAAGCGGATATTGTCACGTTGCAGGAGACACACTTTTCATCTGCAGCGCCCCCTATTTTTAAAGACTGCAGATTCCCTTTGGGTTATTTTGCTAATGGCCCCTTTAAGAGGAACGGTGTGGCCATACTGTTTAGGAATTCCATCTCCTTTACTTTGCATTCTCAGATAGCCGATAAAAATGGCCGGTATCTCATATTGAGCGGCCTTTTAAACGATAGGCCGGTTACTCTAGTCTCAGCTTATGCCCCGAATTCAAACCAAGTCGCTTTTATCCGTAAGTTGTGTGTGGCCATTCAGAAGATTCGTAAGGGCTCCCTTCTTCTCACGGGGGATTTTAATTTAGTCCTTGACCCTAAATTGGACAGGTCTCCCAAGCCCTCTCCTTCCTCTTCAGCCTCCCCCAACGCCCCTTCCTCAGCCTTTCGTAATCTCTTAGCTGAATTTGACCTCTATGATATTTGGCAAGTGCAAAACCCTACTGGTCGGGAGTACACTTACTATTCCCCCGTCCACAATTCTTACTCCCGTATTGATTTTATGTTTTCGGATAAATGGACCCTTCAGTTTGCCAGATCCATGGACATTCTCCCTATAACTTGGTCAGACCACGCCCCGCTGACTCTTAAATGGGATGTTGCTAGCCAGCATTCTCCCCCCCACCTTTGGAGACTCTCTCCTCACTTGCTGTCTAATCCAGTCTCAAAAAAAATCATAGTTGACAGTATCTCGTCCTATATGGAATTTAATTCCCCTTCGGACACGTCCACCCTGAACTTTTGGTGCGCACTTAAGGCCGTTATCAGGGGGGCAGCAATTCAGGCAGGAGCGCAGCTTAAAAAACTTAATCGACAACGCCAGGCCGATTTGGAGCTTAAGTTGAAGGACTTAGAGGACAAAAATCAATCTAGGCCTACGAAAACCCTACAGAGGGAGCTAGCCGACACTAGGTCCCAACTCCAGAAATTACTTATGGCGCGCACCCAGGCCTCACTAAATAGGATGCGTCAGAAATTTTATCTAGCAGGGAACAGGCCGGGGAAAATGCTTGCCCGCAAGCTCAGAGTGCAGCATGCTCGGAATAGAATCAGGCTTATTGTGTCCCCTGCAGGCGCCAAAATTTCTAACCCGAGGGAGATATCGAATCAGTTTGCCTACTTCTACTCCCAACTTTATAATCTCTCGACTGATCCCTCTACCCCTCAGCCCACGCCCTCTTCTATCAACTCCTTCTTAGCTGATATAAGCCTCCCAACTATTGCAGATGATCAATTAGCATTACTGAATGCCCCTTGGTCCTTATCGGAAATCCTGCAGGTGATCAAGTCCCTACCTCGGGGTAAAGCGCCGGGCCCCGATGGCTTTATTAATGACTTCTATGTTTCGCTCCAAGACCTCCTAGCTCCCTCTCTAGTGACAGTTTACAATGACGTTACCTCTCGAGGTACCCTCCCTGAGGAGATGCTCGAGGCGCGTATTGTCACGATCCCCAAACCAGGCAAAGATTTGACCTCTTGTCAAAATTATCGTCCCATTGCGCTATTGAATGGGGACATTAAAATATATGCTAAATTAATAGCCTCTCATTTGAATGCCCTACTCCCCTCCCTGATACATCCGGATCAGGTCGGCTTTATCCCGGGAAGACAAGCGTCTGATAATACACGCAGGGTTTTTAACCTTGTAGATTCCCTGTCCCCTAAGCACGGTCTCCTTCTGCTGTCTTTGGACGCAGAAAAGGCCTTTGACCGCTTAAACTGGTCTTACATGCGAGACGTTCTATAAAAATTTGGCCTACGTGATTGCATCCTTTCTTCGATATTAGCCTTGTATAGCTCCCCGTCGGCCCGGGTCTTCAGTAGTGGTTTTTTATCCTCCTTTTTTCCAATTTCCAATGGCACCCGCCAGGGCTGTCCTCTCTCCCCTCTCATTTTTGTCCTGGCCATTGAGCCTTTGGCAGCTAAGCTCCGAGCGGACCCGCAGTTCCCTGGACTGCGATTAGGCTCCTCTCTTCACAAGCTCTGTCTGTTCGCGGACGATGTTCTTTTATTTGTAACTGACCCTTGCACTACACTCCCTCATCTACACAATACTTTAGATATGTACTCTGCAGCATCCTATTATAAATTAAACGCCTCTAAGACCGATGCTTTGCCCATTAATCTCACCCATTCCTTGACCCTCTTACGCGCTAAGTACCCTTACAATTGGCAAACATCCTCGATACGATATTTAGGTATTTTCATCCCCCCGTCTACCTCTTCTGTTTTTGAGGTTAATCTTCCCTCTCTGTTGTCCTCCCTTCAGCTGTTCACCAAATCATGGCTCAATTATGAAATTTCGTGGCTGGGGCGTCTGGCCGCTTTTAAAATGGCAATGCTCCCCAAATTAATGTTCCTGTTCCATACTATCCCTTTTATCTTCCCAAAGAAATATCTAGTTAAGGCCACTGCAACTCTTACCAATTATATATGATCTTCTCGCTCGCGCGAGGATGTCCTCTGCCGAGGAGTGCCGGCGGCCTGGCTATGCCTAATCTTTTACTGTACCAGGAAGCCTGCCTTTTGGCTCAGATTAAGGAATTCTGTAGAGATATGCGTCCGGGGTGGACGTGTCTGGAGGAGACGGCTTGTCCCCGTTTCCCCCTGAAAGATCTCTTCTGGTTGCCTAAATCCCTGCGCCCACAGGGCTTAAGCCTCCTTCCCTCTACCCGAGCCACGCTACAGGCCTGGGACAGGTTGACTATGTCCATTTCCCCCTCTTATCATAATATGTCTTTAGTATCATTACGAGCGGTGACCGCCCTAGTCCCTAATCTTAATCTGGCAAACTGGAGTTCCAGGGGGATGGGGGTCCTGGGAGATTTGTTTAATGGGTCTGTGCTCGCCTCCTTTTCTGATATTCAGGGACGCTTCTCTTTGCCTAACTCTGAGATGCTTCGATACTACCAAATCCAGCACTGGTGGAATAGCCTCCACCTTACTCTCACTCCACCACCCCCTATTATTGCACATGCCATAGGCCGACTTTTTACTGCTACTTCTAAGGGGGAAATTTCCTTCTGGTATAGAGCATTACTGTCACTAATCCCCGTTTCTAAATCCATAGCCCAAATCAGGTGGGAGGCGGATATTGGCTGTACTCTCCATGATTCCCAATGGCAGCACATCTTTTTGTCGTCTTTTACTATGTCTAAATGTCTGAATCACTCCGAAATGCATGTTAAGTTACTACATAGATTATACCTCACACCTGATAGGTTGCATACGATTTGGCCTGCATGTTCGAAGTTTTGTTGGCGTCTCTGCGGAGAGGTGGGCCACCTCTTTCATATTTTTTGGACATGTTCCTATATTCAAGTGTACTGGGTGGAGGTATTTGGGCTTATCAATAAAGTTCTGAATCTTGATTTGTCCCGTTCCCCCCTTATAGCTTTATTGAATGTATACCCGCGATCCGTGGGTGCCCATTTACATTATGTTTTAGGACATATCTGCCTCGGTGCATGTGCGGCCTTAGCCCAAAACTGGAAGCAACCCACATCACCTCCCCTATTGAAGGTTATACACAAAATACAGCTGCACTTTTTGATGGAGACTGAGTACATCCCATACTCCTTCTCCGCTAAATCCCCTCTGATCCGTTGGATGCCCTGGCATCTGTTTATCACGGAAAGTGAGGGTGCTACACTGATACTACGTTCCTCTTCCTCAGACTTGCATTCTCCTGACCTCTCAGCTGATGAGGTCCCCCCCCCTCCCTAAGACTGAGATGGCCTTATCTCTAGTGCTGTATATATAATATGCCCATTGACGCCTTTTTCTCCCTTTTTCTTCTGTTTTTCTTCTCCTTTTTTACCATCTTCCATTATTTTAGGTTCACTGCAAGTTCTTTGATGTACTTGTTTGATTGACTTTGAACTGTTTGTACATGTTTGCCATTATGTTGTCTCCTGTATTCATGTACCTATCCCCCCCCCCTTTTTTTCCTTCTGTACCCCTGTTTTGCATCACAAAAATTCAATAAAAAACTATTGATGATAAAAAAAAAATATCATATTCACAAGAACCACTTGACCTAAAATTCTTTATTGAGTCCATCGGGAACGATGGTACCCAGTTTGTGAATACACATCATTTCGGATCTTGCTAACATGTCCTCCTGATCTCTATCTTTCCAATTAATTTTTACATGCTGTATCCCCACAAAACGTTTAATTGCTTTAGTACAACAATAATGGGCAATTCTAAAATGAATAGACAGATTGTGTGATTCTAATCCCTTCTTTATATTCCTTCTTTATTTTCCTATGAAAAGAAATACAATATACTCCCCTATTCGGGACAATAGGGATATCAAGTATAGAGAAGGTTTTGAACCTCCCATATCAGAAAGAGGGAGGAATATGAGACAATATCCTATGAGACAAATTGATTAGAGAAAAGATGTGGATTTGATTTTTCCAAGAAAGTTTTACAAACGCATAAATTATATTTCACGATGAACAGATATGATTGTTTGGATGATAGAGGCACACATATTTGAAGTACTTTTTTGTGGAATGGCCAAAGAAATCGCCAAGGAAGATGATAAATTACACTAAATACAGACAGGGGTGCTAGAGGGGGGGAGGAACAGAAAAACAAAAAAACAGGTGAAAAAAGCTCAAAATGATCAAATCCCATCTTTGAAATGTGAAATTTTTCATGTAAGTGAAAAAACCCTAACATCACCAGAACAGAAAGTATTAGAAAAAGGCCTTAAGTTTACGCCCATATCAAACATAGATCCCTTTACACTGTTTGTAGAAACTGAAATGTTTATAAGTTAAATAACTCTAAAAAAAGTTCTTCAAAATTAAGGAGAACAGAATAGCAGCATTTGACAAAGAGCAGAAAAGAGAGGAGGAGATTTCCCTTTTTCAAAAAAAGTCAACATTTTATCCAGCACTTGTCAAAGGGGATTGTATTAATGTTTTTAGTAAATTGGTCTTGGAGGATTTGAAGAACTTAAAAAAAATAAAGCTAGGAAAAAAAGAGAGCAGGCCCTCAAGAAGGAACTAGCTAAAAACAAAGAGTAATAAAGGGGGGTGGGAGTCACGATTATGAGTAAAGATTATTACATTAGTGAAATTAAATGCCAATTAGAAGAAGGGGATACTTATAAGAAATTGAAACTAGTCCCAATTAATCGTATTAAGACCAATTATGTAAAATATCTTAACAAATTCATAGATAATGGAACTATAACAAAACAAGAATAAAAATTTTTGATGGTCTAACACCCTAAAACTCCTAGCATTTATATTTTACCTAAGATTCACAAAAATACCAGTGCCCCTCCGGGAAGACTTATCATTGCAGGGGTAGGGAGTCTAACCAGTAATTTGTCCGCAATGATTGACTCATACCTGCAACCATTAGTGGTGAAGAATAGATCTTATATTAAATACACACCAGAAATCATTACTAAATTCGAAAAAATTCTATTTACTAGCTCCATCACTTTGGCAACAGCGGATGTCAACTCTTTATACATGGTCATTGACCATGAAAAAGGAATAGACGCAGTTAGTTTTTAAATCAGTCTGTAATTCCCATCAATAAAAGAGAATTCATCATAGAATTCGTTTCATCTTGAAAAACAATAATTTTTTCTTCGAAGGGGAATACTATATACAAATGGTAGGTACAGCTATGGTGACCAAAATTGCACCCAGCTATGTGAACCTCTTCATGGCATATTGGGAAAATATCCATGTTTGGGGTGATGTAGCTGGTGTTGCGAATTTGGTCCTCTGGTACTGATTTATAGAAGACGTTGTACTCATATGGGATGGCTCAGAAGATTCCCTAGTTAGTTTCTGTAATAAAATCAATAACACTGAGGCAGGTTTAAAATTAACCTTTAATATCAGTAAAAAATATGGTGAACTTTTTAGGTATACTGATTTCTTTAGAAAATAATAAAATCAATATAAAGGGTTTTGTGAAACCCACTGATTCTCAACAATACATCAGCACAGCAAGCCAACATTATCCTAATTGGACAAGGGGGTATCCCAAAGAGTCAATTGATTAGACTAAAAAGGAACTGCAATGATATTAAGGAATATGAGGAACAAAGTGAAGCAATGGTATTAAACTTTCGTTCGCAGAGGAGCTTTAAGCAAAAGCCAGAAAAGAGGTGTCACTGATAGAGAGGAAGGCTTTTTTAATAACTGACCATCATCCCAAGAGGAAGGCTGATAGAGATGGTTACAATCTAGCCTCTATCACGCCATTTGGGGAAAACCATAAGAACATTGAATCAGTGATAAAAAAACATTGGAACATTTTTAGAAAGGACCACATATTAAAGGATTTGATTCCTAAAACTCTGAAATTTATACATAGGAGATCCAACAATTTGAAATCCAGATTAGATAAAAGTGCATTACCTGTTGAGAAAAATAACCCAGTGAGATCTGAGGGTTTCTATAGGTGTGGGAGCTGTATAATCGCTCCTGCAGATGTACTTTGATTTATGTGAAACCTGTGTGCATCCTTCCATTGACTGTCTTACAATGTAAATAAAATAATACAGTGCATTATTACAGAAAAAAAAAAAAAAAGAAAGAAAGCACATCAGGTCTCGAACCCTGGACCCCCAGCGAGGGAGGTGGGAGCCTTCACCCCTAGCCCACGACGCCTCATGAGAGATTTCCAATTTCATGTGTGAAAGTACTGCAAACAGCGCCCGGCCCCCGCCCCATTGCTGTTGGTTTATGCCTTAGAGGACTCGGACGCTCGCATTTGTAAAGCACGGTGTTTTCCTCTGCCTTCTGCTAGTCCTCCATTCCCATTATGCATTAGCGAACTCAGACGCTCATATATTTTAAAAGCACGGTGTTTATACATTGTACTGTACATTCTTCCTTTTACACAATTACTGTAGTTGCGTCTCCATACACATACAGTACTCCATACTTTTTCCACCGCCTCCCGTTACGCCTACAGTATTGCCAGAGCTGTAGATCAATCCGCCGCTATACTGTACGATCGAAAGTACTGGATTAGTGGAGCATTAGCCACACAGTGGTGGAGATGTGTAATGCATGATGAGTATCTAGATCGCCTCAACGCGCCTGCCTGTGATTAAACTCAGCTATCGCCTTACAAAAAGGCATTTTAGAGACCGAATGGCCATCCACAGGAGTACGATCCGTCAGGCAATTGAGACAGGAAGTTCGGATAAACCAGTGGCAAGACATTGGATGGAACTAGGGCACCAAATACCGACCCTCCGGTGTAGAATCATTGTTTGGATACCGCCATCAATAAGTGTTGGTGATCGGGTCCTAGAATTACATAAACGAGAGGCCGAATGGATCTTTAGGTTGGACACAATTGCTCCTAGGGGTCTGAACGAGCAATTAGTGTTGAAAATTTTCTGGGTTAAACCGGTATGATTGGCTCCACCACATCTGTTTTTAAAGAATTTTTTCATATATATACACATCTTCTAACTTTAATATATGTGTTTTGCATGTATGTTTGTCTTATGTACACTGTATTTAGATTACGCAATAATTATGTTTTTATAGCTTCTCGCTATAATACAAGTAGCCTCTTGATGTTCCCCTGCGTGTATTTAGAAAAATTTGTTTTTTTCTTAATACACGCAGGGGAACATGAATTGTGTGTCGGGCACAGCGAAACTCAAATCTCCTTGCAGGGTTCCTTGGTGAAAAACCCCACCACCTCCAAGCCAATCCTTAAGTATGAGTCAGCATCCACTAATCCATCCATGGGTTTACAATAGAAGGTCTGGCCCAATCACGGATGCCACTGGTAATCCATCACCAAAAGAGCTACTGGAACATCTCTTTGCCAGAGTCTTCTAGACTCATGCAAGAGCATAATCAAGCTCAGATTATGCAGTACATACAGACATCTGCAGCATCAGCCCTTCTGTATCTGAAACAAGGGAAACAGTCTGTGGGACAGTTCGCTCTGCAGTTCATAGCTCTTGCCTCTGCAGCAGAGCCGTCTTAACAGCAGCGTAGGCCCCTGGGCACAGCAATGCACGGGGGCCCCTACCCATCCTCCAGCATAATTGGGGAAGGGGGGGGGGGTTTGGTGCTGGCAGCGGCAGCTTTGATGTCCCGCGGGCGGTAGGGGGTGTTCTATCTGTCGCTCAGCATGTAGGACCTGGAGAAATAATTTCTGCTAATTACTCTCTTTACTGCACAAATGGGACGGGAAGGAGAACACTAAACTGTAGAAGGGGACATTGGGCTGAAAGAAAGGCCCTGGTACATGACTTCCAGGGTAGTAGGGGGATGTTTAATACGTAGGGGAGGGGTTGATAGTGGAGTGGGCTTAATATTCATAATTTTCTGGTGGGAGGGCAGCTTGCTTGACTGCAGATATCTCAAGTTTCAGAAAATAGATTTCTTAGCTTTGAATGGGATAAAAAGCTAGAGAGTCACACCTTTAAGTAGGTGCTGGGTACTTGGGGATCAGAGTTCAGGAGCCAGAGTAATCCACCAATGAAAATTTAAAACTGCATATTGGGCGTGTGGAGCTGGAGCAGGGACCAGCTGCTGGAAGGCTGATATCTCTGGTTCTGGGCATATTATAGACAAGCTGCCAGTGTCCACCGAAAGGGGAGTGTCCCAGATTTTGAGATATACCCTCATAAAAACTCTAAGTCAGACAGAACCTGAGATATCTGGCTGGGAAGAACAATTATCAGGCTAGGATGGGGACCACTGCTTTGAAGTCAGATATCTCCGGTTCCCCAGGGCCGATTTTCAAAAATCTGGTACCCCTAGAAAGAGGGGACCCTCAGCTATCAGCCTAGGGCCCTTTTACTCCTGGGGCCCTTGGGCAAGAGCCCATTGAGCCCATACGAAAAGACGGCCCTGCTCTGCAGGCCAGCTGCAGGCATGTTCCTTAGGAGCGGCTGCGGTGGGCACGGACTCCTAAGGGTGGCCGGTACCTGGACACAATTTTAAATCAGCTGCCGGTCCATCAGCCAATCAGAGGTCACGGACCGGCAGAGGCAGCTGCTGCCAGACCGCGAGCTTTGTCTGGCTGGTGTACCGGCAGCTTCAGACAGAGGGCCAACAGAGATGGGAGTGAGGGGCAGGAGAGGCAAACGCTACACTCTCCTCTCCTCACACAGAGAGCAGCGGCGAAGGTGGCGGCAGTGCGGGAGCAGCTGGAGATGAGGGGGCATGTGATTTGGCACTGTGGGGGGCACGTGTATCTGACACTGTGGGGGGCATGTGTACCTGGCACTGTGGGGGGCATATGTATCTGACACTATGGGGGGGCACGTGTATCAGGAACAGTGGTTGCATATTATGTGTATCTGACACTGGGGGCATATTATGTGTATCTGGCACTGTGGGGGCATATTATGTGTATCTGACAATATAGAAACATAGAATTTGATGGCAGATAAGAACCACTTTGCCCATCTAGTCTGCCTCTTTTTTATCATTTAGGTAATCTCAACCCTTTTTGAATCTTAATTCTTTGTAAGGATATTCATATGCCCATCCCAAGTATGTTTAAATTGCTCTACAGTCTTAGCCTCTACCACCTCTGATGGGAGGCTATTCCACTTGTCCACTACCCTTTCTGTGAAGTAAGTTTTCCTTAAAATTCCCCTGAACCTGCCTCCCTCCAGTTTCAGTGTATGTCCTCGATATGGGGGACATATTATGTGTATCTGACAATGTGGGGGCATAGTATGTGTATCTGACACTGTGTGGGGCATATTATGTGTATCTGGCACTGTGGGGGCATATTATGTGTATCTGACAATGTGGGAGCATATTATGTGTATCTGGCACTGTGGGGGCATAGTATGTGTATCTGGCACTGCACTGCTGGGGGCATATGTGTATCTGGCACTACTGGGGGCATAAGTGTATCTGACACTGCTGGGGAATATAATGTGTATCTGGCACTACTGGGGGTGTATGTGTATCTGGCAGTACTGGGGGCATATGTGTATCTGGCACTGCACTACTGGGGTCATTATGTGTATATAACACTATACTGGAGACGTGTAAGGAACACTACTGTGGGCATTATGTGTAATTGTGCATGTAGAGGGGGTGTGAAAATATATTTATTTACAATTTGATAATATAAAGTTGCGAGGCTACACCCACTTTTCCAGGGGTGTGCGCATGGGGGGCACTTTGAAGTGTTCTTGCTCAATGCACTAGTGGGCCTGGAGCCAGCCCTGTTCAGGTGGAACAATGAAGCTTTGGTTGCTGTGTTTATACACAAACTGTCAGAATGAGTCAAAGATGAGCTGGCTTCCAGAGAATTGCATAATGCTTGGATGATCTAATATCCTTGTGTATCAGGGTGGATCTCCGCCATTGGTAGAGAAACATTGGTAGAGAAAGAGAACAGTCACATTATTTCAGTTTCAAGTAGCCCCTCAGTTCATTCAGAAGAACCCTTTTTTTATTATTATTATTATTATTATTATTATTATTATTATTATCCTTTATTTATAAGGTACCACAAGGGATCCGCAGCGCCCATTACACAGTACATAATCAAATGAGCAAACAAGAAAACAGCACTTACAGTTCAAGACAATATAGGACAGGTATAGAAAACCCGGGGTTAGGTGCCATAAAAGGGAGTATGGAGTATAAGATAGTGTAAGTAAGAAAAGGAAAGGCACATGAGGAAATAAGTCCCTGCTCTTGTGAGCTTACAATCTAAAAGGTGAGGGGCTAACAGACTGGAGTGACACAGAAGGGGTAGACAGTGAGCATAGACAAGAGGGTTAGGAGGAAAGTTGGCTGGGTTTGGTGAAGAAGTGGTTCTTGAGAACCCGTTTAAAGTTTTGTAGAGAGGTCACTGTTAGGATCTCCTGCTCTGTGCTGCCACGTCGCCATGGCAACCGGGAGGCAAGTGTTAGCGAAGTAACCTGAGCGCAGCTGATACTCCGGTCCGGGTTTTTACTGTGTAGTGGTTACAGGCTCTGTGCACGGCAGGGAATCCGGCGCTGGTTTTGTGCTCACAGTCTGTGAGGTCTGAGTGGGGCGTGGACAGCACCTGCTATATAAACCATCCTCTCAGGCAAGGCAAATGCTGCTGAATCTTTGTTTGTTAGTCAGTTCCAGAGAGTTAGCTAGTACTGTGTGACTTTGTATTTACTTGTTGCTTACTGCGAATAGGCCTTGGGATTCGGTACTTCATTCTGCCAATCCGGACCTAGCAGTAAGACTGGAGTCAGTTGTTTGACCTGCTGGGGTTCTTTTGCTATTCTGTGAACCCAGCAGGTTTGCGGCTGTACTCTCAGACCTGCTTGCTTAATCCTCCCTCACTGTGCAGGGCGTCCAGGTGTCAGTTTAGTGGCAGTAAGCTGAACCTGTGCCCTGCAAGTGGGGGTTAGGATTGTGGATACTCTCCTTGTGTCTATATTTCTATCTCTGACCAAGGAGTTTATTCCCACACCCGTTGGTAACCCTTTGGGGTTTTTTCTGTTGCTCTTAGCAACATCATTTCAGGTGCTCCACATGTTAAATCACTACACCTCGCTTCATTGTCCGCTCTATTCCATCTGAGCATTCCTGACACTAGGGAGACACCCAATTCCTGAGCCTTTGGGCTTCTCCGTTCACTTTGTGTTTATTAGTTATTCCATCACCTCCTGTGTATGTTATGTTATACTGTCTGTGAGTTCGTTTGCTTCGCTTCCCTCTCTGTTCATACACCGGTATACTCCTGTTAGCACTGGTGTGCGTAACAGTGACGAGTCAGATGGGGAGAGGTAGAGTATTCCAGAGATAGGAAGCAGCACATGCAAAATTTTGTAGGTAGGAGTGGGAGGAGGTAATGAGTTGGCAGGAAAGATGGCGTGCATTAGCAGAGCGAAGAGGACAGGTGGGAATGTAAAGAGAGATAAGATCAGAGATGTAAGAGGGAGAAGAGTGGGTGAGGGCTTTGTAGGTGAGTATGAGAAGCTTGAATTGGGTTCTGAATGGGAAGGGTAGCCAGTAAAGATCCTGCAAGAGAGGGGATGTGGATGTAGTATGTTTGGTGAGGAAGATGAGATGGGCAGCAGCATTGAGGATAGATTGGAGTAGAGAGAGGCATTTTTGAGGGAGGCCAGATAGGAGGAGATTGCGGTAGTCCAATCTGGAGATGACCAGTGAGTGGATGAGGGTCTTAGTAGTGTCCTGGGTGAGAAAGGGCAGTGCCGTAACTAGACATTTTAGCACTGTGTGCAAGAAACAGCATCAGCCCCCCATATATAAAACAGGGGTGTGGTTTCATCGGGAATGGGCATGGTCACAGAGTTCTCTTTTACACATTACGGCAGACAGAGCTCCCTTTTACACATTACGGCAGGCAGAATCCCCTTTTAAACAGTATGGCATGTAGAGTCCCCTTTTACATATTAGGCAGGTAGAGAGGATGTAGTTCATATCCCGGCAGTCGGGATCCCGGCGGACAGCATGCCGGTGACGGAATCCCGACCACTCAGAATGCTGACAGCTGGAATGCCGACCCACAAAGCCTATTCCCACTTATGGGTGTCCACAGCAGAACCTGTCCGCAAGGTGCTTGATGTGCTTGTCCCCTTCCATGCCCCCCCCCCTCCCCGCTGGCATTCTAGCTGCGGGATCAGGTAGAGTTCCCTTTTACACATTACGGCAGCAGAGTCCCCCTTTTACACATTAGGCAGCAGAGTCCCCCTTTTTACACATTACGGCAGACAGAGTCCCCCTTTTTTACACATTAGGCAGAGAGAGAGAGAAAGTATTACACTTACAAAGTCCCTCTCCAGACACTGTAAGACCAGAGGCCCCAGGCATGATGGGGGCAGGGAGGGGTACTGAGTGCATAGAAAGCTCACACTTTCTCTCTGCTGTAAGGACTGAGTGGGCAGGGCTACGGAAGCCACCAGACAGTGTACACTGAGCCGGCTCCAGCCAATCTGGTGCCCGAGGCAAGATTTTGGCTGGTGCCCCTACCAAATTGACTCTGAAACCCTCCACGTCCCCGTCCACCCTCACACTGTCACTACCTCCAATGCTACTTAGGGGAGCAAGAGAGACAGCGAGGGGAAAGAGACAAAGAATGTGTCAGGTAGAGGGTATCAGGGGGAAAGAGAGGAGTGAGAGAGAGGGAAAAGAAGGGAGAGCGAGAGAGGAGGGTGTCGGAGAGAGAGAGGCTCTCAGGGAGACAGAGAGAGAAAGGGATGAGCAAGGGGAGAGAGAAAGACAGAGGGCATCAGGAAGAGAGAGAGGGTATAAAATAGAGAGGATGGAGCAAGCAGGAGTGAGAGAGTGTCAGGAAAGGAGGGAGACAGAAAGACAAAAGTAAGAGAGAGAGTCAGGGAGAGAATGAGAGAGAGGGAGAGAGAGCGCGTGTTAAGGAGAGTGAGAGAGACATCAGGGTGAGAGAGTGTCAGGAGAGAGAGGAATAGTGAAAGGGAGAGAGAGAGATAGTGTCAGGGAGAGAGAGAGCGAGGGTAACAATGCAAGAAAGAGGGTTTGTATGGAAAAAGAGGGAATGAGAGCAAGGAGAAAGAAGGGGTGCCAGGGAGACAGAGAGAGGAACAAGAGAGAGAGGGTGTGCAACAGAGCACAGTATATATATATATATATATATATATGTAGCAGTGTGTCCGGCACTCCTAGAAGGTGATTTTACCTTGACCCGGTGCCCTCACAAGTAAAGGATGCAAGCAGGCGACGGCGCAGCACTCAGGGCTTGGGAGAAGAAATCAAATGCGACAACCACGTCTTCATAACAACGTTTCAATCTTATTTAAAGATTTTCATCAGGTTACAAACCACTAACACAAACCTCCTACCTTATATCCATCACCAACACCATGTGAGCGCACATCTGTGCGGGAGACTTCCTGGTGGCGTCGCGGATCGATGACGTCAATACGCGCCCATTCAACCCTGCACAACACGCAAGTTTCTAGCAAAGACGCTACTTGCTAACGTCATCACGCACCTGCGTGATACACGTCCTTCCATCACCATAGCAACCAGAAAGTGTACACCAAACTGTGTAAACAAAGAAGTATAGACCATGAGGGCAGATGCTCCAGACACCAAAGTGTATAAACAAAAAAGTATAGAACATGAGAGCAGTTGCTCTGGATATCAAACAACATAAGCTGATAAAGCATATTGGTCCCGATAATACCATGGCAAGCATATACTGTTAATATATAGATATTATAGATAACCACTTGTCGGAATAATCTCAAAAGCTATACCCATGCTAATCGGGCTCAATGTGCACAGTAAGTACAACTATAACATGGTTCCTAGCATTAGTTTATCATTGAGTCCTTTGGGTGCCATAACACACAATCGGATAATCCATTCTGTTTCTTTCTTCATTAACAGTGCACCTCGATCTCTGCCACGCTTAACCAACGAACATGATCTATCATGCGATACCTAAGCCCAGCCAATGTATGGCGGGCTTCTAAGAAATGTCTCGCAACAGGTTGGTCACTTGTTCCACTCTCCAGGGCTAATTTAATAGAGGAACGGTGTACTGCCATGCGCTCCTTGAACTTGCGCTGTGTCTTTCCAATATACGAAAGTCCGCAAGGACACACTATTTGATACACCACATAACTGCTATTGCAGGTTAAATGATCCCTAATGATGTATTTTTCCCACTATGTGGATGTAAAAAGGTATCCCCCGGAATAAGATATTTGCATGTTGTGCACGGACACCGTGTACAACCTCTGGCTACCCTGGAAAAAATACCAACAGGCTCTGGACGTGTTAATGATAGATCGTTTTTCACTAATATATCTTTCAGATTCTTCGATCTCGTATAACAGGGCATTAATTCTGTATCAGCAAATGGAAGTTCTTTGTCTGATTTAACAATATTCCAAAGATTTTTAGAGATCCGATTAATGTCACCTGCATTGTAACCATTAACCCAGGGTAATTTCTTACCACTTGCACATTTGTCTGTTTTATCCAGCAAATTCTTCTGGTCTAATTTCATCACTCTTTCTTTGGTTTTGTATAGTTTGTCGCGGTCATAGCCGTGCGCCATACATTTTTCAATCAGTGAGTCTAGTTGAAGAACTGCTGATGTTTGTTACTGTTGATTCTCCAGATCCTTAGCATCTGGGAATAAGGTAATCCCAACTTCAGGCTAACAGGATGGCAGCTGTTATAGTGGAGCAAGGTGTTCCTATCAGTTGGTTTGGAATATACAGTGGTGCCCAGTGTACCATTATTCAATGTGATGAGAACATCCAAGAAAGACAACGAGGTTTGACTCATGGTGATTGTCAATTTTACCGCGGATTCAGAGGAGTTGTGCGTCTCAATATAATTCATCAATTCATCTTTACTCCCTGTCCATATCATTAACAGGTCATCGATGTAACGCATATAAAAAATCCTATTGGGTGTTATGGCACCCAAAGGACTCAATGATAAACTAATGCTAGGAACCATGTTATAGTTGTACTTACTGTGCACATTGAGCCCGATTAGCCTGGGTTTAGCTTTTGAGATTATTCCGACAAGTGGTTATCTATAATAGCTATATAATAACAGTATATGCTTGCCATGGTATTATCGGGACCAATATGCTTTATCAGCTTATGTTGTTTGATATCCGGAACAACTGCTCTCATGTTCTATACTTTTTTGTTTATACACTTTGGTGTCTGGAGCATCTGCCCTCATGGTCTATACTTCTTTGTTTACACAGTTTGGTGTACACTTTCCGGTTGCTATGGTGATGGACGGACGTGTATCACGCAGGTGCGTGATGAAATCAGCAAGTAGCGTCTTTGCCGGAAACTTCCATGTTGTGCAGGGTTGAATGGGCGCGTATTGACGTCATCGATCCGCGACGCCACCAGGAAGTCTCCCGCACAGATGTGCGCTCACATGGTGTTGGTGATGGATATAAGGTAGGAGGTTTGTGTTAGTGGTTTGTAACCTGATGAAAATCTTTAAATAAGATTGAAACGTTGTTATGAAGACGTGGTTGTCGCATTTGATTTCTTCTCCCAAGCCCTGAGTGCCGCGCCGTCGCCTGCTTGCATCCTTTACTTGTGAGGGCACCGGGTCAAGGTAAAATCACCTTCTAGGAGTGCCGGACACACTGCTACATATTCCAGTACAGACTCACCACCTGTTACTTGTCAAGGCACCCAATCTGTTGTTTTACATTATATTCAGCCACTTCATCGTGTGTGAACTTTTCCATTGTACTGAGCTTTAACACATTTGTGTTTACAATGTGGTTGCTTTGGAAAATAGTTTTTTAATAACAACATCTGTTTTGGACATGATTTGAGATGATGCTTCGAAATCAATGCATATATTGGTGACCGGATTTCCTTTAAGTGCTGAGAGACATGTGTAAAAATCTTCAAGATTATTTGACTTCTTTAAAACTTTCCGGAAACTTAGTCCTAATATGACAGGATCTTTATTTGACATTTGCACTTTACAGGAACTGTTTGCTGGTAAATTGTTCCAAATATCATGTTTACATTATCAAGTGATTAACTACCTCCTGCACTAGCACTTTGATGGTTTATGGATTAATAGTAACGTTTGTTCGCAAGTTATACATAAAAGATTTCTTTTAAACAAGCGACCGTTATTGGCCCTTTATAGATTTTCTAAGAAAGTTTTTTGGTAAAAAGTAGTCTGGTCTGTTAGGCCGCTTATATTCAATCAAAATGGCTGAATCACGTAATGAAGAAATTGCATTTAACTTTAATTATTTCCAATAGAGGAGATGTTCAGCTACTCAGAAACGGAGGCGGAAATTATTTTATTAAATGAGCAAATGGTAGACCAGGTTGAAAATCTGCCACTGGAAATTGTGTTTCACGACCTGTTAAGGTTAAAAAGAAAAGAAGTAGATTATCATCTCCATGGGGTTTCTCTTAGTGATTATTTTAGGAGTAAGCAAATACCGAGAGGCCTGAGGGTGCGCAATTGCCCTACTATAGGTCGTAATGACCCTGCTTTTTGTAAGAGGTGGATTTCCATCCTAAATAAATGTTCTTTCCATTTAATATTGTTAATTATCGAACAAACGAAGAAGGAACTGGTGAATTTGAAAGAAAAAATTGCAACCTTTGAAAACCTACATATGTGCAATTTACAGGCTGATAAAGACACAGATTGGGTGAGCAAGATTGCAAACCAACTTGCAACATATAAACGTGATCTCATCAAATTCAAAAGGGAATAGTTACAAAAAGTCGAGGCCGACTATGAGAATCACCAAGTTTATCAATGGTTAACTGGTGGACGTCAAATGGAACGTAAGAGAAAACCTTTCTTTAGACGCGGCGATTATCCTAAGACGACATTCGATACAGAGTCATCATGGGACACACCGATTGATAGCAGTGGCTCAGAGACGGGAGGAGCACGGCGCAAAGTCTTTAATAAGAATAAGAACAAAAATAAAAAGCAAGACACAACAACTGTCCCTTTAGGACGACTCACCAGGATGCAGGCCCGCGGCAGCACAGAAGATTTAATAGGAGGGGTGGACAAAACAAGAGATCAGCCGGTCACAAAGAAACCTCCAACCAGCAAGAACAAGTGATCTACAATTTATCATCACACGAATTAACTGATAGCGAAAAAAAACTTTTGTCTAAAGGTTTATCTTTTGTGCCTTCAACAGGACTTGATAATGTACAGTGGCAGATTGAAAAGTATCGTTTAATCTGACAATTAAAATTTAAAGAATATTTTATGAAGAATACGGCACCATTGGGTATAAAAGAAGCTAAAATTATTACTCCAAAGTTAAAGGCCCTGAAAAAACCATCATCATTTGATCCGACATCAAATAGTTCCACCATTAAAACCTTCTCACGCATGTTAGAGGAAGAAGTGTCGGAAAGTAGGAAATCTAGTAAGCCAGTGCATCCGAATTTGAGCAAGTCAGAAAGGAAGGCACTAAGAAATCTCTCACAAAATTCCGAATTAATCATACGTGCGGCAGATAAAGGAGGAGGTGTGGTGCTGCAGGACCGTGAGGACTACAAGCGAGAAATTCAGCGGCAACTAGATGATAAAAATGTTTATAGACCTTTGGACAGTGATCCAACAACACAATTTAAACAGGAATTGAAAGAAGTTTTGTTGGAAGCTCTTGATGTCGACCTTATTAGCGAAGAGATCTTTACGTTACTATTACCAGAATTCCCTAAGACTCCACTTTTATATACTTTTCCCAAGGTCCATAAGGGGTTAACATCTCCCCCGGGACGACCGATTGTGTCCGCTAGAGATTCTTTGTTGCAACCCACAGCCATCTACTTGGATTCAATACTTCAGCCTATTGTGCATAGTCAGAAAAATGTTCTATTAGACACCACCATGTTGCTTAAAAAATTGGAAAGGGTCGAACAGATCCCGAGTAAATCATGGTTGGTATCTATGGACGTTATCAGTCTGTATACTATAATTCCACACGGTGATGGATTGTTAGCCATGAGAGAACATCTTGAATTACACAGTGGACTCACAGGTGATCAGAGGAATGTGGTCTGTAAATTATTGAAATTAATTCTAAGTATGAATTATTTTCTTTTTGACAACAAGTATTATTTACAGGTTAGCGGGTGTGCCATGCGGTCTTCAGTGGCACCGGCACTCGCTAACCTGTATATGTTTAAAATTGAGAATCAAATCTTTTTTGAAAATCAAAATACAACAACTAAAATGATTTTTTATACGCGTTACATCGGTGACCTGTTAATGATATGGACAGGGAGTAAAGATGAATTGATGAATTATATTGAGACGCACAACTCCTCTGAATCCGCGGTAAAATTCACAATCACCATGAGTCAAACCTCGTTGTCTTTCTTGGATGTTCTCATCACATTGAATAATGGTACACTGGGCACCACTGTATATTCCAAACCAACTGATAGGAACACCTTGCTCCACTATAACAGCTGCCATCCTGTTAGCCTGAAGTTGGGATTACCTTATTCCCAGATGCTAAAGATCTGGAGAATCAACAGTAATCAAACATCAGCAGTTCTTCAACTAGACTCACTGATTGAAAAATTTAAGGTGCACGGCTATGACCGCGACAAACTATACAAAACCAAAGAAAGAGTGATGAAATTAGACCGGAAGAATTTGCTGGATAAAACAGACAAATGTGCAAGTGGTAAGAAATTACCCTGGGTTAATGGTTACAATTCGGGTGACATTAATCGGATCTCTAAAAATCTTTGGAAAATTGTTAAATCAGACAAAGAACTTCCATTCACTGATACAGAATTAATGCCCTGTTATACGAGATCGAAGAATCTGAAAGATATATTAGTGAAAAACGATCTATCATTAACACGTCCAGAGCCTGTTGGTATTTTTTCCAGGGTAGCCAGAGGTTGTACACGGTGTCCGTGCACAACATGCAAATATCTTATTCCGGGGGATACCTTTTTACATCTACATAGTGGGAAAAAATACATCATTAGGGATCATTTAACCTGCAATAGCAGTTATGTGGTGTATCAAATAGTGTGTCCTTGCGGACTTTCGTATATTGGAAAGACACAGCGCAAGTTCAAGGAGCGCATGGCAGTACACCGTTCCTCTATTAAATTAGCCCTGGAGAGTGGAACAAGTGACCAACCTGTTGCGAGACATTTCTTAGAAGCCCGCCATACATTGGCTGGGTTTAGGTATCGCATGATAGATCATGTTCGTTGGTTAAACGTGGCAGAGATCGAGGTGCACTGTTAATGAAGAAAGAAACAGAATGGATTATCCGATTGTTTGTAATGGCACCCAAAGGACTCAATGATAAACTGATGCTAGGAACCATGTTATAGTTGTACTTACTGTGCACATTGAGCCCGATTAGCCTGGGTTTAGCTTTTGAGATTATTCCGACAAATGGTTATCTATAATATCTATATAATAACAGTATATGCTTGCCATGGTATTATCGGGACCAATATGCTTTATCAGCTTATGTTGTTTGATATCCGGAGCAACTGCTCTCATGTTCTATGCTTTTTTGTTTATACACTTTGGTGTCTGGAGCATCTGCCCTCATGGTCTATACTTCTTTGTTTACACAGTTTGGTGTACACTTTCCGGTTGCTATGGTGATGGACGGACGTGTATCACGCAGGTGCGTGATGATGTCATCAAGTAGCGTCTTTGCCGGAAACTTCCGTGTTGTGCAGGGTTGAATGGGCGCGTATTGACGTCATCGATCAGCGACACCACCAGGAAGTCTCCCGCGCAGATGTACGCTCACATGGTGTTGGTGATGGATATAAGGTAGGAGGTTTGTGTTAGTGGTTTGTAACCTGATGAAAATCTTTAAATAAGATTGAAACATTGTTATGAAGACGTGGTTGTCGCATTTGATTTCTTCTCCCAATCCCTGAGTGCCGCGCCGTCGCCTGCTTGCTTATATATATATATATATATATATATATATATAAAACGTTGATGTAGTCCCCTGGGTGTAGCTATGCACATCCAACCACCCTCCAGGGACCAGGCGGCACTCCACGGATTTTTGAAAAATAGCTTTTATAAATTGATCAAAAGTTCAATACATAGTGCAAAACAAACCGACGTTTCAGCGCCTCACAGGCGTTTTTTTCAAGGTGCACAGTGCTATCAAAATAAAGAAAAATAACACTGTGCACCTTGAAAAAAACGCCTGTGAGGCGTTGAAACGTCGGTTTGTTTTGCACTATGTATTGAACTTTTGATCAATTTATAAAAGCTATTTTTCAAAAATCCGTGGAGTGCCGCCTGGTCCCTGGAGGGTGGTTGGATGTGCATAGCTACACCCAGGGGACTACATCAACGTTATTTCCTGCATTGGAAGGCACCCCGGTGATTGACTATACTGAGAGTGCCGGCTACTTTACTTCTTGATATATATATATATATATATATATATATATATATATATATAGTGAAAGGTTGCTCACCTTGACAAAGGGGCGGGACATCCCTGAAACGTTGGAAATTGCTGTGATTTTTTTAAATATATTCCTCTTGGTTAAGTCTCTGAGTGCCCAGTAATTTTTTTGCACTGTACATCGTCATATCTCTGAGGGCGCCGGAGCGAGTTAAAAGCAAAAAAGGGAGTGCCGGTCCATGATACCTTTGATATATATAGATAGATAGATAGATAGATAGATAGATAGATAATGTATATATATATAAATTTTATATATATATATATATGTGTGTATGTATATATATATATATATATATATATATTGTGCTCTTTATGCTATCTATCTATCTATCTATCTATCTATATATATATATAAATTATTTGGAGGTTAAGAGAAGAGGGGGCAATGTAGGGAGCAAACCACCACCACCACCACCAGCACACACAGGTGCCATACTACTCTTCCCCCCACACACACACACAATTTAGGCATCCGGATTTTGTGGGGACAAAGGAATCATTGAAATATAAGGGGAGACTGGAGGTGTAGAAGGTTCAGAAGAGTCTGCAAGAGGACACAGAGAAACTGGTGATGGAGAAGGAGAAATTGAAGGAGGCGATACAGACTGTGGAGGGGGAGATAGGGAAATGAAAGGTGGACTTAGAGCCACTGGAGGAGGGCAGAAAGTTATCCTTTGAGGAGAAAGACTCTCAGATGGGGGACAGAGAGAGACAGGTGAAGGGGAAACTGGAGGAAAAGTGAGAGGGAGGGAAGTTGCAGCAGGACTGATCCGTGGTAAAGGTGAAGATTTTGAAGGTGACGTTTGATTTGAGAGTTGAGAGGAAAAATAGTGACATGAGACATGAGAGCAGTATGAGAGGGTGAAAGAGAAGCAGGAGATGGTGAGATATGAATAGGAGAAGGTGTGGTTGGAAGGGAAACAGTTTGAGGTGATGCTGGGGATATGTTGAGTTGCTGAGAAATGGATTGCGGAGGTGTTGAAGGATTCATGATAGAAAGAGGTGGCGATTGAGAAGAAGGAAGTGCTTGAGTGAGAAGTGGTGGAACAGAGTCCATTGCTAGGATGTCTCAAAGGGTCTCATAAAACACCCTATATGAAAATACTTTGTCTCAGTTTATCATTGGTGTATCATTGTTGCTAGGGAAGCCTTCTGAACCACTCAAGGCCTTTCAAAATTTGGGTGCAAATGGCAATTTAATTATGGGCATTATTGCCCATAGCAACCAATCAGATACCAGGTATTATCTTCTAGAAGGTGCTAGATAAATGAGAAGTACTGTAGAATCTGATTGGTTGCTATGGGCAACACCCCATCTTAAATAGAATGCCCATATTAGTAAATTTATCCTTAAGTTCCCAGCTGGTGCAGGACTCTGTTTCATTAAAAAGAAAGACGGGGGACTTAAGCCCTTTATTGACTATTGGGGTCTGAAAACCCTCACCATAAAGGATTGATACTCTTACCCTTGATCTCTGCGCTTGTCAAATAGATTAAAGGGGCAAAGACCTTTGTGGGGCCTATAATTTAATCAGAATCAGAGCTGGTGTTGAATGGAAAATGGTAATTAACACACATGACGGACATTACGAATATTTATTTATGCCTTATGGATTATGAAATGCACTAGCTGTTTTCCAGAAATATGAAAAACATCTTCCAGGATCTTCTGTACAAATATGTTGTGGTCTGTCTGGATAATATACTAATATTTTCCAAAGATATTGCAAGTCACCATCAGTACGTTTTGTCCCGACTCTGAGAAAACCAGTTTTGTATTGTAAACTGGAAAGTGCTAATACGAGGGTAAATTGTATCCGGATCTAGTCTGAAGATGGATTTGGAGAATCTTTCCACTATTGCTAACTGGCTTTGTCTGAGTGGACTGAAAGCAATTCAATGCTTCTTAGGATTCTTCAATTTCTATATACAATTCATAAGAAATTATTCACCCAGAAGCTGAGCAAACAAACAGTATTTCACTTCAGCACCCATTCTTATGTAACCCATTCATGACCACCTGAAGGTGTATGCTTCTATGGTTGGTGTAGGGAAAGTGCTCTTGCAGAAAGATGACAAAGCAAAGTGGTATTGTTCTGGCTTTTATTCACACAAGTTTTTGGCTTTTGAAAAAAACTATTCCATGGGGATAAGGTTCTACTAGCTATCATATTGCCCTTTACTGGAAAGGGGTCACTTTTCTATAAGTTGTTGAATTCAAAAATATGACATAGAGAGAACATCCAAACTCCAAACAGACGAGTCGCTATGCTTGCAAATATGCGCAGCGAGCACAGCAATATATGGTAATATACGCACTCAGACATGCCACAAAGATATATTCAACACATATTTCATACAGCACATAAATTGAACATATCAAGCACTAGACATAAGGTTTCAAATGATATAATGGAGTATAATGTCTTGTATGTGTATTGTTGGAGTGGAGCAAGATGGGCATGTCATGCATTGGAACAAAAGGATATTCAAAGGAGCATGTGTGGACAGGAAACCAGAGGCCAGCAACCTTGAACAAAAGCCCTCACACTGACCAATGACTCATCATGAATGAGAAAGTTCCCTCCCCTGGACCAATAACAAGAGACCTGTACGGGGTGTACACAGACTCAGTGTATAGCTGATCCCACACACAGAGCTTCCTGTTCTGTTTTTCCCGGGTGATGGTCGAGATGCTATCTGTCCAGTGGCTTTTTGTTTTTGCTGAGAGAGAGAGATATGGAGCGCAAGGTGCATTGAGCAAATATGGGGATGTATTGCTGGCTGTATTTGAATTAGTTTGTAATAACTGCTTCCTGTGTAAATTATAACCATGTAACTATATATATACTGTACATTGTGATATATTGTATACATATCCTTTTAATAACAAATATATACATCAATGAGCTTTGGAACTCAGACAATGTGTGTGTGTATTGTTTTCTCTTATGGGATGTAGTGTTTTGCGACGTACAGCGCACTTTTATAGAACATGGTAATAAGATGCGCCTGGCGTCCGCAGTATATATTAGAGCTGGCATTTTAAATATTTATTAGAAAGTAATTTGACTTTAACAGATGGGGCTGCGTCCGCAATATCACGTTATTAATGATTGCACTGTACAAATGCGGCTGTGGTCTACCAGCTAAAGATGGACGCATCTTGATGCTGCCGAATCATTTGCTGTTTTGTGTTTTTTATGTTATCAGTAAGGCGCTGATATGAAATTCAAGGGACAGTGTGTTTCTCTCAATATTTAAAATGCTACAGCGTATTTTTATTGTTGCAAAACAAAGTTCAAATAAGTCATATTGTGTTTGATTCAGATTGGATTGTTTATCTGTTAAGTAAATTTAAAGAACATTTAAAAGTTGGTGCATAGCCATAATATAGCTGTATTAGCATGCTGAGGCAAATTCGTATGCTTTTAAACCCAGGCCTAAAGTAACTTTTGGTGCTTGTATAGAGTGTGTCCTCCATTTTGGGCTTGCCACATGGCCTGTCCACCATCTTGTTCACGCCACATGGCATGGGAATGAGGGGGAGGAGCAGTGGCCATTTTAGGAAGGTCACTTTATCCAACTCAGCTAACAGCTGACTTTCAGTCTGGTTAAAACAATCAGTTTCCTTTGTCACAAAGAAACATATATTTACAAATCCAACACCATTTATAAGTTACCAATTAATTCATTTAACCCATGCCTTAGTCAATTACAAATAGTTTCAATTGGGCCTAGGGAGAGTTAATAGTGAAATTAATACTTGATGTAAGAATTACACACAGATATAAATAAAAAGTTTTATTTTTATTTTTCCTCCAGGATTTAGTTAACTCTGTTTGTTAGGGTAGGATAGCCATCGAAATGTTAATTAAACTGTCCCACTACCCTCTTGAACAGGCATATGAACATCTGTTGATATGCAAATTATAGAGGCCCTGAGAGAAACTACAGTCATTAATATATATGAAGGGTCTCATAGGAGTGCAGTAAATGGTGCATATATATTATATTATTATAATTATGGGTATTTATATCAATGTTCTGCAAGATATCTATCCAATCTGAATCATAGCATTTAAATTATAGTCAATAGTCATTATAGATCTGTGTGAAATCGGATACATTTATTTGCTATAAATATATTTGAATTAGTGTGTTAAGGGAGTAATTATAAAAACATGAAAGGCAGTTCCAGCCTAAACGTTTAGGTATACATTCAAAAGGGGATCACCTTTGTGGGTGACTTCCGGCGATTGTAAAGAACAATTGTGTGTTGTGTTAGTGAGCAATAGTAGTTTTATTGCTCACATTTATCGAGATAGTGTGGTTTATTGAGTTGCAAACGCACGTTTGTACACGTGGTACGATACGTGAGGACAGCATACAGAAGCGCGCACGTGGCGCAGGGTCACGCACGTGGCGTAGAGACACGCATGGTCGCGTGTTTACACAAGGTTGTGTAGAGTTGCAAGCACAAGGTATAACCAAACAATAGCAGTTTAAATTAAGGCTGGATAGAATACATTTAATACTATAGCACATAACTATCCGATTTCAAAAGCAGATTATTGTAATACTTAGTTTTATCCCAGAGGCAGTTCAGTTTAAACAATCAGTCAAAAGGAGTGATATTTTTCTGTACAGAAAAACACTGTGTATTTGTGTGAGCTGAAAGTAAGAGTGAGAGGATTGAACCCCGGAAATTCAGGATCCCGTGGAAACACTGAGTTAGCAGAGTCTCGGTGGCGTGAGGCCCGCTACCTTACGCTAATAAATAGAGAAGTACGCAAGTAGTGAGGAAACTTGCATAGGAGCGTGATAGAGTATAGATTGTGAATTGAAGTTTAAGGTTTTTGTGTTACGCTCCGGCTGAGGAGCGCAGCTTGTGAATTCGACTCCCGCGATCGTAGGGCATATAGATAATAAGTATCTATAGGCCATGCGATTGAACTGCACGTCCATGTGTTATACACAGAGCAACGTGATACTATTTGCGTTATTTCGTGCAGGTGTGTCATATGCGCTGTGGAAAGCATACGCAGACATGATTGTGTAAACAAAGGATTTTTTGCTTTTCAGGAAATCTCCCTGGTGGGTGTCCACTGGAAAGGGGGATCGATAGCATGTTTCACTCCCTATAAAAATTACAGTGGAAAGATACTGAAGGAATTTTTCGCTGTTACTCTCTCAGGAAAATATTCCAACAGAACCTACACCGAAAGAAATTACGGTGCTGAAGGGTCTGATAGGAGTCCGAGGTTGGGTACCCTGGGTTTTCTACTGGTGGAGTGGGTCAGAGTATAGGCCAGCGTGGGCAGGAGCGAGTGAAAGCGCTAGGTTGACTTTCACCGTCTTATCGTTGTGCATTGAGTATTGTGTTTAAAAAGTCCGCAATGGGATCCAATTGCACAAGTGGAAGGCATTCGGAAGCCAGGATTCAGGCTGGAGAGCTGCGACCCAGGGGGTCAGCAAGGTTGATAATGTGTGGGCAGTATGGTCCACACGTGGAGGCTTTTTGTGATGAATGGGTATGTATGACTGCGGGGGATAGGGCATCATAGCAGGTCGTATGTCTAACCAAAGTCATATAAGACAAGAACAGAAATATAAGAACTGTTTGAACTTGTAGCAACAATAAATAAGTAAAAAAAGAGAAAGCAAGTACACCACTATATGTAGATGTGGAAGCAGTTACAGCCAGCATACAAACTACAGAAAATAATAAAAATAAAAATATGAAAAATATGAATGTAACCTATATATGTACTAATAAATGTCGAAGTTTTATTTAAGAGGAGAAGGTAACCCGACTGATTTCAGCCAGCTCTCATGCACTCAGAGGAGTATCTAACCAGTAAAAGAGGAGCAGTAGCCTGCAGGGTAAGTGGCTGAGACCAGTGGAACTGGTAAGTATGGAGTCATTCGAGTACATATATAGTAAAACCCAAAAATAAAATAAAAATCAAGAAAGTAACGTCAGGAATGGAGAATAAACCTGTTCGCACATTAGTATTTGCCAGTAAGAAAGCGGACAGAGATAGGGTAACCCCTGGGTATTTCTTTTAGTTACCATATAAGAAGCATTCATTTCTAGTAATGCCCCTAGTCAAGATGAGTTTGGAAATGTTTGTTGGACCATGTACAGACCCTTAATACGGGATGAGAAGGATTGAATAAATACTTTGCATGACCTAGAAGCTTGTTGATTTTGTTTTCTTTTGCAGTACTAGAAAATTCTCCATCTGGATTAGATCACTGATAAACACTAATTCGGCAAATGGGAGGAACGAAAGAAGTGCAACATTACCCTTTGACAAAACCTGCTGAAGTTACGATTGGGCCTCTATGATACTAAACCCTTTCCTTTTTTTCCTAGCAGCAGTGACTCCTGACTAACTTAATCGACAGAGATTTTGTTAAATGTGAAATACCTATATTGTACTCCTGCTCAGGAAGTGCAAGGTATGTTAGATACCCTCAAAGACTAATGTTGCATTCCACTGTTCTAGATTCATGTCCATCACAGGTAGAGGAAATTATCTCACAGATACCGGGTTCCCTTTGAACTTAGGATGGACTGGACACTGGATTGATGGCTGAGGTAGTCCCAGTAATGACACAGTAAGCACAAGCTTTAAGGGGGGTAGACCAAGTAGTTAATCAATTCCCCGTAGTGCCCAATCCAGTTGTCATTTTAATAAAATCCCCTCCACCTCTACAAACTTATCTGTCACCAACCTCTATTCTGTTTCTCCACAGTTTCCTCTTCATCTTTTGCATTCACACAGGGTGGTATTATACATGGACCCAATTCTCCCAAGATTTCGAATGACAGCCTGAGTATTGTCTCCCAAGCCCTGCATGACTGTTTACAGTACTTTCAGCCTGAGAGTGGGTCGGTGCTGATACAATATGCTGATGACTTGTTGTGCGCTGATTCATTTGAGTCGTTCCTGGCAGATATGCATGATGGTATGGAATATCTGAATCAGACCTTTGCTATGAGACCAGACATAAGTGACAGCCCGTTGGTGAACGCAGATCTGATATTTTCTTCTTCTTTCTCTCCTCTAGAGATGTTTTTTTCTTTTTTTTTAGTTTATGCTCATGGTAGTCTACATTGCAAACACACAACAGTTAAATTAAGATACAAGTTTGTGTTCCCTACAGGGAAAGGAGCTCTGGAAGTCGAAGGGGTATGGTTAGGAGTCCTCAGGACTCTGGAGAGATGGACAAGGTAAGCCAGTGGCATATCTCCCAAGCCTAGCTGAGGCGGCATATGGTCTGACTCACCTAGGGTAAGGAAGGTTTGTGCAAATTGGTAAGAGCTTACTAGCGTGTACCAGGGTTCTTTTCTCAGGCAAGCAGGAAAGCAATGACCTGTCTTACTTGCATGAGGAAGAACATTTGGTAAGGTAGTACTAACAGAGCCATCCCAAATCCCTCCTGCAGACGGACCTTTTCAGGTAATACAAATCAACTTCATACAGTTAACACCCTTTAGGAATTATTGTTATGTATTGGTGTGCATTGATGTGCGGTGAGTTCGGCGGTAACGTGATAGGTTATTGACTGAGGAATACTGTATTTTGTAGTTATTGTGACCCCGTTATTGAGGATGAGTGCATCCAGAGATGTTGGTCTAGCAATAAGGCAGCATTTGACAGACATCCCTTGAGTGATTACCACTCACTAGTGGGTAAGGTCTTAAACCAAACGGAATGTTGGATGTGCTCACAGGTACCTCTAAAATGAAATGATGCAGGATTAGTGCCATATTTTATTTTTAGAGTTAGCTGAGGTACTTGAATTACAAAAAGGGGGAAGGGACCGGTGGACAAAGAGTATACTATAACTAGACCCCCTAGTCTTAAGATCCATCAGTACCATAGATAAATCCTTGGTATGTTTAAATCTCACCAATTTCAGGAAATCAGGAGTGCCGAGTGCATAGAGAGGATGTCTCGTCCTCCTCCCTGTCTTCCCCAAATATAGTCAAATGTCTGATTTGCAAAATGAATACATATGTGTGTCTAGGTCACTGATTATTGTTTGAAATATTTTTCTTATGTTAATAATTTATGGCAGTTATTGTTTACTGCCAAAGGGTGGACTGTCTAAGTCAAAAATATGACATAGATAGAACATCCAAACTCCAAACAGATGAGTCGCTATGCTAGCAAATACGTGCAGCGAGCACAGCAATATATGGTAACTGACACAGATATGCCACAAAGATATATTCAACACATATTTCATACAGCACATAAATTGAACATATCAAGCACTAGACATAAGGTTTCAAATTATATAATGGAGTGTAATGTCATGTATGTGTATTGTTGGAGCAGAGCAATATGGGCATGTCATGCATGGTGTCAGGATGAGCGGGAGAATGTGTGTGTCAATTTGGTGCCTGTGGTTAGGTTGTAGCACATTGCCATGAGTAGATATGATTAAATGTAGGAATATGAAGTCACTTTTACTGGAACAAAAGGATATTCAAAGGAGCATGTGTGGACAGGAAACCAGAGGCCAGCAACCTTGAACAAAAGCCCTCACACTGACCAATGACTCATCATGAATGAGAAAGTTCCCTCCCCTGGACCAATAACAAGAGACCTGTACACCCCCAACAGACTCAGTGTATATGAACAAACGAGTGTGAGTGTATGGTATAGTGCGCCAAATTAAACAATATGCAGCCAGATGTGTAATACCCAAATAGGAGTTCTCCTCCAACCTCCACCACAATGTGTAAACAAATAGAAAAAATTGGTATGTTTTACCATTATGTTTTAGTCTAAAGTGTTCGGACAGTGCATGTGTTTGAAGACCCTTCTTTATATTGCGGAGGTGTTCTCCTATCCGGATTTTAAGAGGTCTTGATGTTCGTCCTATATAATATAGGCCACAAGTACACTCTATCCCATAAATTACGTTTTTTACATTACATGTTATAAATTCACTTATTTTCTCTTTCTTACTCTCTTAGACTAAAACATAATGGTAAAACATCTGAAATTAAAAGATTTTTTGGTCTAAGGCATATTACAGGACTCCGTAGACAGAGAGATCTAGCAGCTCAACTGGCTAGGGCAGAGATGAAACTTATTTTCGAACTGGGGACCCTAAAACCAGGTGGCCTCAACTCAGATTTTGAGATTAAGTGGTTCCTATAAACATTCCCATTACAAAAATAATTGGGTTTATTATGTACACTTCCCCCCCTCCCCCTCCGCCTTTTCTATTGCTCTTTTATTGCCTTTTCATATGTCATTCACATTAGCACTTTTTTGCATTAGCACTTTATTATAACTTTATTGTAAGGTTATCTTGATTGCACTGATTATGTCCACAACATGCTAAAAACATATGGTCGATTGTGCAATAAGGTGCTTTTTTCATTTATATACTGTATGGTGATGTTGTTTTGTGTACTATTTAGATCAGCACTTCCATTGGGTCATCTTAAAAAATCGACCGCTATAGAGAGGCGTCTCCGGGGCAACAGATGAATACAAAGGTGTTCATAGACAGCGCCCCGGGACGGAAATGACGTATCGGACAAGTACGGAAACGGACGCTTCCCACGCGATGCATCATGGGAAATGTAGTCCGTCCTGACAGGAAGTGATGTCCATTGCCGTGGTAACGCGGCGCGGCTTGTGACCAAACGGGAGCAGTTAAAAGTGCTATCACGTGTATACAACAGGTTTTTATTGGACGAGGGTAGTTTAAATATTCGTGTACTGGATAGCTCCACATAACAGACTCCTTGAAAAAGACCCCAGACCAGGGGTGGAAACGCGTCGGAGGTACCAACAGAGGCTGCCCAGGACGGATAAAGTGACTGTGACACCGGGGACAAACTTCAGCATTTCTTACCATCAAAGGTGCCCGGGACTCACTTTTATATGCTGATTTTGAACTGATTTATCAGTTCATATAACTCCGGTAATTACACTCATATTACCTGTCGCTGGATTAACCCCTGTTTACACTGCATGTGGGGCTAAAGTTGATTGTGTTAAACCATGTTATTAAATACGTTGTAACTGTACTTCACCATATGAAATTTTTTTCTTCTGCTTATATTTATACCATCGGGGCTATATTTGTTTTGTCCTAAGAGGGAATCTAACTTGGAAACTATATCCCATCCTCCAAACAACAGCGCCGGATAAGTGATACCAATTTTTTCTATTTGTTTAGACTCAGTGTATAGCTGATCCCACACACAGAGCTTCCTGTTCTGTTTTTCACGGGTGATGGTCGAGATGCTATCTGTCCAGTGGCTTTTTGTTTTTGCTGAGAGAGAGAGAGAGAGAGAGAGAGAGAGATATGGAGCGCAAGGTGCATTGAGCAAATATGGTGATCTATTGCTGGCTGTATTTGAATTAGTTTGTAATCATTGCTTCCTGTGTAAATTATAACCATGTAACTATATATATACTGTACATTGTGATATATTGTATACATATCCTTTTAATAACAAATATATACATCAATGAGCTTTGGAACTCAGACAATGTATGCGTGTATTGTTTTCTCTTATGGGATGTAGTGTTTTGCGACGTACAGTGCACTTTTATAGCACATGGTAATAAGATGCACCTGGCGTCCGCAGTATATATTAGAGCTGGCATTTTAAATATTTATTAGAAAGTAATTTGACTTTAATAAAGTTTACGGCAATGGTCTATATAGAGCACAAAACTTATTGTACCTCTAAACAACTCCTTGTTTGAATTATCACTGGGCTAGTTGGTCATTGTTCTGTGATTGATTCAACCTAGTCATCACTTTATGCCCAAAAGACAAAACATTATTATTATTATTATTATTATTACATTTTATTTATAGGGCACCACAAGTGTTCGCAGCGCCGTACAAAGGACAGTACAGGGAGACAAAACTGAGCATTACAGTAAATAAATAACAAAAATAGAGTACAGGTAACAAAGAGCACCACAATTCTCAAACATAATACAGCTTATATGTAAGTAGTGAGTGAGTAATCAGCGTACTACTAGGAGCTGGCGGCTATAGATAGAGATGAGCCTTTACCAGTAGGAGAAAAAGCAGGTAAAGATGGTCGCTGAGTAGGAGAGTGCTGCGAGTGAAATGTGTCAAGAGGGCTTTGACATCAAGAGGAAAGAGGGCCCTGCTCTGATGAGCTAACAATCTAGTGGGGAGGGGCGACAGACAGATGACATGAGGTGCAAGTAAACGGGAGGAAGCCTGATGACAGGTTGCAAGCAAAGCAGAGATGTTCAAGGCATGGGGCAGGGGAATGGAGGAGCAGCCTAAGGACTAGGTTATGCATCGGAGGGGTACGCTTTGATAAATAGGTGGGTTTTTAGTGCCAGTTTGAAGCTTTGCAAGGTCGGGGAGAGTCTAATGGAGCGGGGGAGAGCATTCCACTGAAGGGGTGCAGCACAGGCAAAATCTTGTACCTGTGCATGGGAAGCAGTGACCAGGGCAGAGGAGAGGCGACGGTCATTGGCCAAACATAGTGGGCGGGAGTTGGTATGAAGGGAGAGGAAGTTGGAGATGTAGGGAGCAGTGGAATTAGAGATGGCCTTGTATGTGAGGGTGAGGAGTTTGAAGAGGATTCTGTAGGGGAATGGAAGCCAGTGTAGATTTTGTCGAAGGGGAGTGGCAGATGTAGAGTGGCAGGAGAGGAAGATGAGCCTAGCTGCGGAGTTGAGGACAGATTGGAGGGGAGCGAGATGGGAGCAAGTGAGGCCAGTGAGGAGACCATTGCAGTAGTCGAGTTGTGAGATGACTAGTGACTGGATAAGTTTAGTTGCACTCTGGGAGAGAAATGGCACTCTGGGAGAGAAATGGCCTGATGCGAGCAATGTTGTGTAGCTGGAACCGACAGGATTGCGCCAGAGCTTGGATGTGGGGTGCAAAGGAGAGGGAGGAGTTAAGAGTGACGCCCAGGCAGTGGAGTTGGGGAATGGGGGAGATGATTGTGTTGTCAACAGTGATAGAGATATTTGTCTCTGGATGGGGGAAACATGATGAGTTCAGTTTTGTCCATGTTGAGCTTCAGAGAGCGCTCAGACATCCAGGAGGAGATTGTGGAGAGGCAGTTGGAAACCTGGGAGAGGACAGAGGGGGACAGATCAGGAGAGGAGAGGTAGAGTTGTATGTCATCAGCATAGAGGTGATATTGAAGGCCAAAGGAGTTAATGAACGCACCCGGGGAAGAGGTGTACAGGGAGAACAGAAGGGGGCCTAGGACAGAACCCTGAGGGACACCAACAGGAAGGATGGAAGGGTGTGAGGTGGTTCCGGAGGCAGACACAGAGAAGGAGGGGTTAGTGAGGTAAGAGGTAAACCAGTCAAGGACGGTGCTAATGAGGCCAACGTTTTGGAGTGTGCAGAGGAGGAGAGGGTGATCCACTGTGTCACAGGCAGCAGAGAGGTTCAGAAGGATGAGCAGAGAGAAGGGCCCTTGGATTTGGCCGAAAGCAGGTCATTGGTGACTTTCACCAGGGCAATCTCGGTGGCGTGGAGTGGAGTGGGCGAAAGCCAGATTGTAGTGGATCAAGGATGGAGTTGTCAGAGAGGTAGCTTGTGAGATGGCTGTAGACCAGTTGTTCAAGTAGTTTGGAGGCAAATGGGAGAAGAGAGATGGGGCAGTAGCTAGTGAGTGATGAAGGGTCGAGGTTGTTGTTTTTTGAGAATAGGTGAGACCAGAGCATGTTTGAATGGTGAGGGAAAGATGACGCTAGAGAGCGATAGGTTAAAGATGTGAGCAAGGTGGGAGCAGGCAGTGGGGGTGAGGTAGCGGAGAAGACAGGAGGGGGTCCAAGGGGCAGGTTGAGGGGGGGAATAAGATGAGGGAGTGGACTTCCTTGTCTGAGGTGCTATGGAAGCAGGACAGGGTGGGATAGATGGAGGGGAGGGTGATGGGGGCAGGGGGGCAGCAGAGTGGTGACGGGAGAAGGCTAATGCATTGTCTTGAGCATACAGTTCCTCAGATGAAGAAAAATATTGGGGTAAAAATACTAAATTCTGCTTGTTTTGTGTCTGCAACCAGCAAAGTTAAGTTTCCTTTGGGAAAAACATTTGTGGCACCAGAACTACGTATGAAACTACTCCAGTGGGCATACTCATCATGCTTTGCCAGACATGCAGAGGTGAAGAAGACTAATTCTCAGGACTTTGTGGCAGCCTATCCTATCTGTGCTTAGCACAAGATTCAACCTCAATCTTTATGGGTTTCTTACACCCATTACCAGTGCTCAATCATCCATGGAATCACAGCTCCATGAACTTTGTTATGGATCTGCTCTCCTGTCAAGGTTTCAATACAATCTGGGTGGTAGTTGATTGGTTTTCCAAGGGTGCTCACTTTATTCCACTAAAGGGGTTTACCCTCAGCTCCAAAGCTGACAGAGGCATTCATTAGAGAGATATTCAAGCTGCCCAGATTTCAAAGGACATCCTGTAGTTTCCAACAAGGTGGGATACAATTTACCTCCAAATTCTGGAGAGTGCTGTTTAAGTGCTTTAACATCAAATTGAGTTTCTCCTTGGCCTACCATAGAGTTTACAATTGGCAAATTAAGCAAATGAACCAAGATCAGGAGAAGTTTATCAGAGTTTACCTCTCCACCAACCAGGATTATTGGGTTTATTTGTTACTATGGGCCGAGTTCACTCATAATAATCTCTTCCATGAAACCTCAGGGCACTCTCCACTCTTCATTCAGTATGGATTCCATCCTGTTTTACCTGGACTGCCAGCTTGCCAGTATCTCAATATCTCTACCAGCAGTTTGAGGAATATTTGAACAGTTTATCAAGATCAGGAGTGAAGTGAAAAGGAACCTAAATAAATCCTCCTCTTGTTACAAGCTAGTGTACTTTCTGACAAGAAACTGAAGAAAACTCCCCTATTAAGGCCTGGTAATAGGGTATGGCTTTTAACTCGGCATCTGCAGTTAAAAGTTCCTACCATGAAGCTCACTCCAAGATACAGTATATTGATACTTTTCAAATCATTCATGTAATTGACCCAGTGGCATTTCATGAATCTTCCAGGCACACATCAGGATTCCAAATGTATTTCATGTTTCCTTTCTCAAACCTCTGGTCCTTAATCGGTACACAATACCTTACCATCATCCTTCCATCATTCCAGTGGACATTCAATAGGAGTATATAGTAAAACAGATCCTGCACTCCAGAGTTTCTCGGGTCTCAGTTCAATTTCTGGTGGATTGGAAGGAATATAGGGCCTAATTCAGACCTGATCGCAGCAGGGCAGAACCATGTGCATTGCAGGTGGGGCAGATTTGACATGTGCAGAGAAAGTTAGAATTGGGTGGAGTGTGTTCAAACTGAAATCTAAATTGCAGTTTAAAAATAAAGCAGCCAGTGTTTACCCTGCACAGAAACAAAATAACCCTTCCATATCTAACTCTCTCTGCACATGTTATATCTGCCCCTCCCCCCCCCTCATGCATTGCACATAGTTTGCCCATTAGAGAAAGATTTTGCTACTGCAATCAGGTCTGCATTAGGCCCATGGTCTCAAAACCGTTGAAGGTTTCTGCTGCTCTTGCTCCTCAGCTTCTTCAGAATTTCAACCAGAAATACCCTCATAATGTCAGCGTCCGGGGTCTTACCGGAATGCTGGGGCCGCGGGGCGGGCTTCACGGGCGGCTGGGCAGCGGCGGTGGAGGGCTGCGGCGCTGGGTTCAGGGGTACATGCAGCGGTAATGGCATGAGGGGGTCCGCTCGTGACGGCGGGACGCCGCTGCAGCGGCTCCCTCTCGCTAAACCGTTGCCTAGGAAACCAGGGGCAGTGAGCAGCATGTTGTCAGTAAAGGTCTGCATTACTGGGCGCCGCCATGTTGGAGACCAAGTTTCTGACATAATTCCTGTTCCTAGTTTTCCAGCCAATCCAGGGAGACTTCTTCCTATAAAAGGGGGCTGGTTTAGGACAAGGACGCCAGTGCTTCAAGCTACAACCCTGTTGTAGGTGCTTTAGCCTGTGCTCCCAGGATTCCTGCTGTGTTCTGGTACTTCTAACCCTGCTTTGCCAGTTCTCAGTTGCTGCTGCAGTCTTGCCATCCCTAGCCTGCTGCTGCCCGTGGAGACGCTCTTGGAAAACCCGGTTCAGTAAGACCCTTTGGGCACGGACGATCCCGGGTCTCTTGCCTCGTT
Source organism: Pseudophryne corroboree (assembly GCF_028390025.1). NCBI lineage: Eukaryota > Metazoa > Chordata > Amphibia > Anura > Myobatrachidae > Pseudophryne > Pseudophryne corroboree. The sequence goes on along the minus strand of NC_086444.1, from coordinate 428,044,939 downwards.
CTCCAAGCCACAGTCCGCAGATTCTTGCTTCCAGCCAAGTCCTCGAACCACCATTCACAGTCCTCAGCTCGTTATCTCCAGCTTCAGAATCAAGCCACAGTCTACAGTTCTCAGTCTCCAGGCACGATCCAAACTACCGTCCACAGTTCTCAGCTCCTCTACCGCAGTTTCATCTTATAAATCACAGTCCACGGTTCTTGTCTTCAGCCTCGTTTTTACCCTCACTCACAGTTCCACAGTTCTTTGTCTACGACCACGTTCTCAAGTCACCGTTCACCAACCTCAGTTTTCTACCTCAGCTCTGTACATAATAAATACTTTCCATTGACTCTCAAAACCCCACCTACATCCTTCATTGCTCCGTGTCCCATGCAAAGGAACTTTATCCAACCCCCTCATCTTGTTCTTCCACAGCCTGCTACCTACTTGGGCAAATCTCAGCTGCCGGATCCCCAAACATTGCTAGACGTGACACATAAGCCTTTTGAGGAATGTTCAGTGCACTAGAAGGGGGGTAGGGGGGGGCAATGTCACAGCAATCTGGAGCCTGGCATTCTCATACTGGGTCTGGTGGTGCTGGTCCTTGGGGTCTGCAGCGGTTCCACCAAAGACACCTGGTCTTCGACACCTGCTGCATTAACTTTTCTGGCTGGATTTCTCCCTCTAACACCTGGTCTGCTCCTGGCAGTAATAGGTGTTCATGGCTCTCACAGGGACACGTGATGCTCTGTTTAAAATTAAAAGAGCCAGTAGCACCAATACGTAATGTCACATTTGCCACACTACCCAGTGCCAGATTATACACCCACCAATGATACTTCAGCATCCAAGCCTTATGCTTCCTTTTGCATTCCCTAGTGGTTTTTATTCCTGTGTTTTGTTCCTCATCAGTACCACGCATGTTCCTTGCATGGCTCCTGTCCCCATGTTCCCATTCAGTCCCATCCCAGTCTAATGACTACATACTGTATGCTTCACGGTGAATAGTAAGCTCTTCTATCAGTGTATACCAGCCCCAGTAGTTAGGAACCCTGACAGAGAGCCGAGACCTGTGTGTTCAGTGCAGGGAAGCCCAAACCCCTTGCAGGGTTCCCTGGTGTAAACCTTCTGCACATTAGACTCCACATCTCTGTTCTGGGTCCAACCAATCATTTAAGTATGGGTCAGTATCCATGAGTTTGTGACAAAATACATTGGCAGAAAAATGGATGCACCAGGCAATGTCACCAAATGACATACTGGAGCATGTCAGAGTCCAGAAGCAAGAGCATGATCAGGCTCAGATTGTGCAGTACCTACAGACACTTGTTCATTGGGTTCATACCATTCAGCCACCCCCAGCATATTAGACTCCACGCCTCTGTTCTCGGTTCCAGCCAATCCTTAAGTATAGGTCAGCATCCACTAATCCATCCATGAGCTCGCAACATGGGTACAGGTTCTGCCTTACATGATTTATATTTTCATGAACAGTATCTAAAGCTAGGTACACACCTGACGGTTGTGCTGACCCAGGGTCGTGGAGATGCAAAGTAATGATATAGCGCACCACAATACACATTGGACGCTCTTCCATACCCTGAAGCAATATATAATTACATGCTTAATGTAACACCACCGCGCCATCTGTGGCATCATCCCATCTGATGTGCAGCACTTCAGATGGAAAGATACCACCACCCAATTCATCAAGCAATGAATTGAGTGTATTTGGGGGTATACACTATACAGTGGTCATTGCAATCCATCACATATTGAAATACCGGCAAATTTATTGCATAACATGTACCCACCATGTAATGTTTTTTATTTATATATATATATATATATATATATATATATATACAGGTTGAGTATCCCATATCCAAATATCCGAAATACGGAATATTCCGAAATACGGACTTTTTTGAGTGAGAGTGGGATAGTGAAATTTTTGTTTTTTGATGGCTCAATGTACACAAACTTTGTTTAATACACAAAGTTATTAAAAATATTGTATTAAATGACCTTCAGGCTGTGTGTATAAGGTGTATAAGAAACATAAATGAATTGTGTGAATGTACACACACTTTGTTTAATGCACAAAGTTATAAAAAATATTGGCTAAAATGACCTTCAGGCTGTGTGTATAAGGTGTATATGAAACATAAATACATTCTGTGCTTAGACTTGGGTCCCATCACCATTATATCTCATTATGGTATGCAATTATTCCAAAATACGGAAAAATCCCATATCCAAAATACCTCTGGTCCCGAGCATTTTGGATAAGGGATACTCAACCTGTATATATATATATATATATATATATATATATATATATATAAACAAAAATTTAAAAGGCGGCACTCACAAGTCCTGTAGATAAGAATAATTCAGACGGACAGCGTCTAGAAGTGTTTCAACGTTTCAGTCTATTTCAGACTTTTTTCAAGAACTAGTGCATACAAAGAAACAATTACCTTAAATAAAGTAGCTTGTCATGTGCGCCATGTCCCGCTTCCGGACGCCACCAGTCCCCTCTGAATCGCGTCATCAGGTTGCGCGCCCTCACGCCGCCAATCGCCGGGCGGGCAGACGCTACACCACGTACTGGCCACTTCCGGTTCCTGGTAGCTGGAACGCACCGCATGAAGCGCGTCATGTTGGGGACGGGAACTCCTCCGGTTGCCATGGCAACACATAGACAAACCTACAGACACAAACAAATAATATACGTGCAATAAAACATAAATGCTGTGAACTCAAATACAACAATGATAATGAACAAAAATGCGTTGCATGTGTGAATGTACATTGGACTTGAACCAAATGCTGGTGTAAATGTGCGTGCAATTAAAAACCACACCATAAAGGCGTGAGTATATACAATTTGAATAACTAGGAAGACCCGATGTCGGGATAAGTGAAATGCAGAAATAAGTGATTAAAACCAACATAGTGCAATCCACTACTATTGCTGTAATAAACAAACTGTTATTCCCAAAGGGAAAATATACAACTGATGTGACTGGGCTAAAGGTTGTGCCTCATGGAGCTGTACTCGTCTATAGCACTCAGATCGCCTCAATATATGTGTACCATTGTCTTCGGAGAAAAGACAATCCCCTCCATGGCATACTAGCCATGAATGGTCTCAAATGTAGTCACACTCTGCCATAGATCAGGATTAAAGCAAACAATTTAGAGAAAACATGCAAAAGATAAGTTCTCATTTAAACCATACGGTGCAACAGAGTTCATGCGATGTATCCATTTGGCCTCCAATTGCAACAATTTTTTATCGCGGTCACCACCTCTAATGGATTGTGGAACATGATTGATTAGCTTGTATATTAAGGAAGATAAAGAATGCTGTTTATCTTTAAAATGTCTGGCCACCGGCTGGTCGATGGTCTTCCCCTCCAGGGCTAAACGTATTGCGGATCTGTGTTGAGTCATTCTTTCACGTAAAGTACAGGAGGTCTTTCCAATATATACAAGACTACACGGACATCGAATCATGTATATCACATATCGCGTGGTGCACGTAAGCACATGATGTATTGCCAACTTTCTCCCAGAGTAAGGGTGTAAAACATAATTCCCCGTTTCTAAATATCGACATGTAGTACAGCCAATGCACTTGTAGCTGCCTGCTTTCTTCGTTAAGAAATGAGAAGGATTCACCCCTCTAGAGGATTCAACGTTGTTGTGTACTAACCAGTCTTTAAGGTTTTTGTTTCTCTTGTAGCCCATCATGAGTTTTGTTCCCTGTAAGGCTGGAAGAGCAGGGTCAGTGTTGACTATCGGCCATAGTCTTTTGGATATTGTATTAATGGCTTGAGATTCAGTGTTGTAGTTGTTCACAAATATGGTCTGTCGCCCATTCTCCTTGGTCTTCGGATTCTTTAATTCCTCATGGCTTAATTGCATGACCTTGGTTTTGGCCCTATGCAACGTTTCCTTGGAGTAGCCACGAGACAGAAATTTTTGTGTCATTTGATCTATTTCAACTATGGCTGACTCATCGTCAGTGGTGATTCTACGGATCCTCAAAAATTGTGAATAAGGAAGTCCCATCTTGAGTGCCACAGGGTGATGGCTTTGTGCATGTAATACATTGTTGACATCAGTGGGCTTGATGTAAATTGAAGTTTTGATATTCTTCCCATCCCAGTGAACGTTCACGTCCAAGTAATGTATTTGTTGATGATGATATTCATATGTGAATTTAATATACGGATGAGCTTCATTCACATCCGCCATCAGTTCTGTAAAACTGCTTTCAGGCCCTGACCAGATCAGGAATAAATCATCTATGTATCTGGTGAAAAAGAGACAGTGTTGCTGGAATAATCGATGCGCAAAAAACACCATTCTCTCTATCTGGAACATATATACATTGGCATATGACGGTGCCACATGGCTTCCCATCGCACATCCGCGTAGTTGGACGAAAAATTCTCTGTTGAACAAGAAGTAATTCCGAGTGAGTGTCTTTTCCATTAGATCCATAAACAGATGTATTGATGGTCCATTGTACTCGATGTTCTCAGTCAAGAAGTTTTTCAAGTACCTCAACCATTCCTCGTGTGGAATACTCGTATACAGAGCCGTGACATCCACTGTGCACAATAAGATTTTTTCAGGAAGATCATTTAGGTTATGTATTTTATCGAGAAACGTATTGGTGTCCTTCAAATATGTGCTTTGCTTCTGTACCAAGGGTTGTAAAAAGTGGTCCAAGTACTTGGAGATCTTGCTGTATAAGGAATTTCTGGCGGAAATTATCGGGCGCCCCGGCGGATTTTCCAAAGACTTATGAATCTTAGGTAAGCTGTAGATTAGGGGTACCTCAGGAAACTGTGTGGTGAGTGCCGCTTGCGTGCTTTCAGAGATGCTCCCTGCTGAAACCGCAGCCTTTAAGGTCTGGGTTAGCTCTTCCTTAAACAAGTTGGTGGGATCATGTGGCAATTTTCTATAGACTTCTGTCATGTTGAGTTGTCTATACATTTCACCAAGATACATTTCAGAGTCCTGAATAACAAGTGCACCCCCCTTGTCTGCTGCTCGAATCACTATGGACTCGTCTTTGCTCAACTTCTGTAATGCACTAAATTCTTCTTTAGACATATTGGAATGTCTGTTCTGGCTACCTGATTTATGTACATTCATCACTTCTTGATCAAGCAGACGTGTGTAACATTTGAGAGATGGATTAAAGGATTGGGGTTCAAAATTGGAGGTTTTCTTGACAGGTAATCTATTGATTTTTGTGGTATCATCCTGTTGGGGAAAAAATTCTTTCAGTTTTAAATTGCGGTTGAATTTCCAGAGTTCTTTCTTCCATTCAAATGTGTCAAAGGGAGCAGTGGGTATAAAAGTCAACCCCCGATTCAACACTCTGGCTTCTATGGGGGAAATATCACGTTTGGAAAGATTAACTATTATATTTTCCTCTTGGTTGTGTTTTTCCCTTTTGCATTGGCCGCCTCTCCTCGTGCGCGCCCTACTTTTTTTATGGCGCGCATGGTAACCCCTAAAGGGGGCTTCTTGTTAGATGATGCTTGTATATTGTCTGTATCGCTGTTGGATGTGTTGGTCCCTCCTGACTGGTCACTGTCGAATCTGGTGAGACGTCTTCTGTGTGGATACTTGATTCTACCTCCACCTGCAGATACTCTCCCTGTGACCCAGGCATACACTCTTTCTTCCTGGTAGTCAGCATTGACTTTGGACAATTTTTCTTTTTTGAATTTAATAAGTTCTTTCTTGTAATCCTCCGTCTGCGTCTTCAATTTCTCCAACCATTTACCGGAGAGATCATCCGTGAGTGTTTTTTTGTGAGCCGTTTCAAAGGTACATATTTGTTCTTGCATGTTCTTCATCTCCCTAGCAGACTCCTCAATGACCAGGAGGATAAGGTCCAATGCACATTTATTTAACACTGCTACCCAGCGTTTACAAAACTCAACATTATTTCGCCCGATAGTGGGCACATTTTTTACTCTGAATCCACAAGGGATTTTTTTATTCTTATGATAATCGGTTAAGGTGACACCATGCAAATAGTAATCTATTTCCTGTCAGGAATCGACTTACCAGGCTGACATCCGTCCGCCGCTGCGGACTCCGTCCTGGCTCCCTGCGGTCACCTGTCACCTATGCCCCTGCCATGGGGCATCATCTGGATCCTGGGGGCACTGCTGGTGCAGCAGGCGTGTAGCGCGCCGCGTCCCCGCTGGGCCGCGGCGTGGGCGCCGCCATGACAGTCTGCAATAGCCTGTATGCTGCGGCCAATCCGGTGCGTGGCCGCACCCACCTTTCCTGCTCTCATCCAATCCCTGCGTACCATGGGGTATATAGGAGGCTACAGTTACAGCTCACAGGCATCCTGGACTTTGTGTCTATCTGCGACCTACACGAAAGGATCGTTTCCTGTCTCTCCTGAGTTCCTGGTTCTCTGCTAAGAACGTTATACTCCTGGTCACTCTGCTATCTTCCGTGGAACTTCAAGGCTCAGCAATACCTGCAACCTGCATAAGGCTTCACACTAATCACCACCTTGTGTGCTTCAGCCTGCAGTTGAAGACTAACTCCAGGTGCGTTCATTCCTCCACCTGTGACACAGCTTGCTGCTGCCAGTGCCCATCACCTGCACTGTGAGTAAGTCTCCTGCTTATGCTCAGGTTTGCCATTTCATCCACTGCCTTAGTTTCCTGTTTTAACCCTGCACTGGTTTTCAAGCCAGAACCATTCCATAAGACATTTGTTCTTCTGATTTATATTCCTGGATATTATTTCTCAATTTCACTTATCATTCATTTGCCATAGACTTTCAGATCCATCACTGAGTGATTGACTTTTTCCCATCTGTTATTATTATTTCTGCTGCAATAACTGTTATAACATCTGCCTAATAAAAATACCTTTGCGCTCATGCGCAGGAACGTTATTCAACCTCCTCGTTTCCTTCCTTCCACCTCCACTGACCCACTAGCGCCCCCTCCGGGGACACAGACCAAACACAATCTGACAGTAAGTCCAGGAACGATGGACTCGGATGGTGGACGGAGTGTGGGGTCAGAGGCCTTGCAAGATCTGGTCTCCCGTCTGGATGGTCAAGAGGTTGCGCAGCAGCAGATGCTTCACTTTCTACAAGGGATGTCCTCCCGATTGGATACACTGCAGCAATCCCTGCCCAGTGTACTTTCACCTACTGTTCCAGTTACTCCAGCACCTGCCAGTGCTATGAATTCTTCTACGTCGGCTGCATCATCTCCAGTGTCACGCCTGCACCTGCCCGTGCCGAGCAAATATGATGGCAGTCCTAAACTATGCCGTGGCTTTCTCAATCTGTGTGAAATACAATTTGAGTTATTGCCACATAACTTTCCCACACCAAGGTCCAAGGTTGCCTACATCATTTCCTTGCTCTCTGGTTCCGCTCTGAGTTGGGTGTCTCCGCTATGGGAACGTGCTGACCCTCTGATCAACAACTACTCAGACTTCGTGTCAACTTTTAGACGGATCTTTGACGAGCCTGGTCGTGCAACATCAGCTTCGGCAGACCTGATCCAACTTCGTCAAGGTAACCGAAGCATGGGACAATATGTCATCCAGTTCCAGACGTTGGCTGCAGAGGTCTAGTGGAACAACCAAGCTCTGGTAGCAGCCTTCTGGCACGGACTCTCGGAGCGGATCAAGGACGAACTGACAACCCGTGACATTCCTGTTCAACTGCCTGATTTGATCTCCCTATGTATTAAGCTGGACTCTCGCATCCGCGAACGCAATAATGAACGCGCTCGAAGTGAGTCTCGCAGACCAAGGTTCATACCTCCTGTACAGTTCCAGTCTCCCTCTTCTGACGAACCTATGCAGATTAATAGGTCCCGCCTATCTCCTGAAGAGCGGGCAAGAAGAATACGGGAGAGGCTCTGCCTGTACTGTGCTGCTGCGGGCCATCAAATTAATTCCTGCACGATGCGTTCGGGAAACGCCAGATCCTGACTTGTAAGGGAGGAGTCAAGTTAGGATCTCTCAGTCAAGCTCCTTCTCAACAAGACCTCATTCTTCCAGTGACGCTAGAAACTTCCGTTGGGCTCCAGTCTGCGTCAGCATTAGTGGACTGCGGTGCTGCAGGAAATTTTATTACCCAAGCTGCTGTAAATAAATTTCGTCTGTCTACCTGTGAACTTTCCTGTCCTGTATACATTACTGCTGTGGATGGTAGTAGAATCTCTAAGGGGAACATTTCACATCAAACTACCCCAGTGGTTCTGGGAGTTGGATTTCTTCACTCAGAACTGATCAAGTTCCTGGTCATTCCTCAGGCTACCCAGGAGATTGTCTTGGGCATGCCTTGGCTCCAGCTACATAACCCACAGTTCAACTGGACAACGTTGCAGCTTACCTCATGGGGTTCACAGTGTCACCAAACCTGCCTAGCCCAAGTGTGTCCCTTTAAATCAACCGAAGTAAAGTCACAGCTAGATCTTCCAGCAGTTTATCAAGACTTCGCAGACGTCTTCTGTGAAAAGGCTGCTGATATTCTGCCGCCCCATAGGGAATGGGATTGTCCCATCGATCTCCTTCCTGACAAGAAGCCACCTAGGGGGCGCACCTACCCTTTGTCTGTTCCTGAAACAGAGGCGATGAGTAACTACATCAGAGAGAATCTCCAGAAAGGATTCATCCGTCCGTCATCATCACCCGCTGGTGCAGGTTTCTTCTTTGTCAAAAAGAAGGATGGAGGACTGCGTCCATGCATTGATTATCGGGGTCTCAATGACATTACCATCAAGAATAGTTATCCTTTGCCACTCATTACCGAACTTTTTGATAGAGTTAAGGGGGCCCGCATTTTCACCAAGTTAGATCTCCGCGGTGCCTATAATCTCATCAGAATCCGGAGTGGTGACGAGTGGAAAACAGCTTTCAACACTCGAGATGGCCATTATGAATATCTGGTAATGCCATTTGGGTTGAGTAATGCTCCAGCGGTATTCCAACACTTTGTGAATGAAATTTTTCGAGATGTGCTGTATAAATACCTCGTTGTCTACTTAGATGATATTCTTATCTTTTCTCAAGACCTTCCATCTCATCGCCTACAAGTCTGTGAAGTTCTCCGACGTCTTCGTGAGAACCGTCTCTATGGGAAACTATCTAAATGCACCTTTGAAGTTCCCTCTATACCCTTCCTGGGTTATATAATCTCCGGATCGGATCTTCAGATGGACCCGACGAAAGTGGAAGCCATTGCCAACTGGTCCATTCCAACTTCCCTCAAAGCTATCCAGCGGTTCCTGGGTTTCGCCAACTACTATAGAAAATTTATTCGAGGATTCTCCACTCTCATCGCTCCAATTACCAACCTGACTCGGAAAGGGGCAGATCATTCCAACTGGTCAGAAGAAGCCTTGGCAGCCTTCCGGAAAATCAAGCTAGCCTTTATGTCTGCTCCAGTGCTGTCACAGCCAGATGTCGACAGACCATTCGAGTTGGAGGTAGACGCCTCTACAGTTGGGGTTGGTGCTGTTCTCTCCCAGAAGGGATCTGATGGGAAAGTCCACCCGTGTGGATTCTATTCTCGCAAGTTTCTTCCTGCAGAAGCTAATTACTCCGTGGGAGATCAAGAGTTACTGGCAATCAAGCTGGCTCTCGAGGAATGGAGATATCTCCTAGAAGGGGCCAAACATCCGTTTAACATCTTCACGGATCATAAGAACTTGCTTTACTTAAAAGCAGCCCAGTGCCTTAACCCTCGCCAGTCCAGGTGGGCTATGTTTTTCTCACGTTTTAATTTCAAGCTTCATTTCCGCCCAGGTTCACAGAATGTGAAAGCCGATGCATTATCCCGATCCATGGAATCTGAAGAAGGAACATCTGACACTGTGCCACATTCCATCCTGAGTCCCGTGGTTTTCGCTGCCTCTCAAGTCTCCCCAGCTCCTCCTCCTGGTAAGACTTTTGTTTCCTCAGAGCTCCGTCCCAAGTTGATATCTTGGGCCCATCAGTCCAAGTTCACTGGTCATCCTGGTGTCCTGAAGACATTCAAGTTCCTTTCCGCATCATATTGGTGGCCAAAGATGAAAATGGACATCCAGGATTTCGTGGCATCCTGTCCTAAATGTGTGCAGCACAAGACTCCTCGTCAGTCGCCAGCAGGTCAGTTACAACCCTTGTCTGTCCCTAGTCGTCCTTGGTCTCATCTGTCCATGGATTTTATCACTGACCTTCCATCTTCTCAGGGACATAATACCATTTGGGTTGTAGTGGACAGATTCACCAAGATGGCTCATTTCGTTCCTCTCCAGGGTCTTCCTTCTGCCCCAAAACTTGCCCAAATCTTCATACAGGAGATTTTCCGCTTACATGGTTTACCCTCTGAAATAATATCTGATCGGGGGGTACAGTTTGTAGCGAGGTTTTGGAGGGCTCTCTGTTCTGCCATGCAGGTAAAATTAAAGTTCTCGTCATCATACCATCCTCAGACGAATGGGCAGACAGAGAGAGTCAATCAAGAACTTGAGACTTTTCTAAGGTTATATGTGTCATCTTCCCAGGATGATTGGTTTAATCTGCTCCCGTGGGCCGAGTTTGCCCATAACTTCCGATATCATACGGCCACTGACACGACACCATTCTTTGCAGTTTATGGGCAACATCCCCGTGTACCTGAATTCCAAGAGCTCCCTCACATGGATGTTCCGGCTGCCACTTCTGCCTTAACTCAGTTTTCAATCATTTGGAAAAAGATTCACGTTTCCCTCAAAAAAGCCTCCAGTCGATATAAAATCTTTGCCGACCGCAAGAGACGTGCGGTTCCCCATTTGAAACCTGGGGATCGAGTTTGGTTATCCACCCGCAACCTTCGTCTCAGGGTTCCTTCCATGAAGTTTGCACCACGCTTCATTGGTCCTTACCCTATTGAGAGTGTCATCAACCCAGTGGCTTACAAGTTGAAATTACCATCTTCACTTCGTATACCTAACGCCTTTCACATTTCTCTCCTCAGACCTCTAGTTCTAAACCGCTTTCAGAATACTCTTCCAGCAGGTCCCAAGATCCGAACTCAGCGGGGCGTGGAATTTGAGATCAACAAGATTCTGGACTCCTGTTGCCGGTATGGACGTCTCCAGTACCTGGTCGATTGGTGCGGTTATGGCCCAGAGGAGAGAAGCTGGGTGAATTCATCTGACGTCCATGCTCCTAGGTTGGTCCGTGTTTTCCATAGCACTCATCCCTCCAAACCACGTGGGTGTTCGGTGTCCACCCCTAAAGGAGGGGGTACTGTCAGGAATCGACTTACCAGGCTGACATCCGTCCGCCGCTGCGGACTCCGTCCTGGCTCCCTGCGGTCACCTGTCACCTATGCCCCTGCCATGGGGCATCATCTGGATCCTGGGGGCACTGCTGGTGCAGCAGGCGTGTAGCGCGCCGCGTCCCCGCTGGGCCGCGGCGTGGGCGCCGCCATGACAGTCTGCAATAGCCTGTATGCTGCGGCCAATCCGGTGCGTGGCCGCACCCACCTTTCCTGCTCTCATCCAATCCCTGCGTACCATGGGGTATATAGGAGGCTACAGTTACAGCTCACAGGCATCCTGGACTTTGTGTCTATCTGCGACCTACACGAAAGGATCGTTTCCTGTCTCTCCTGAGTTCCTGGTTCTCTGCTAAGAACGTTATACTCCTGGTCACTCTGCTATCTTCCGTGGAACTTCAAGGCTCAGCAATACCTGCAACCTGCATAAGGCTTCACACTAATCACCACCTTGTGTGCTTCAGCCTGCAGTTGAAGACTAACTCCAGGTGCGTTCATTCCTCCACCTGTGACACAGCTTGCTGCTGCCAGTGCCCATCACCTGCACTGTGAGTAAGTCTCCTGCTTATGCTCAGGTTTGCCATTTCATCCACTGCCTTAGTTTCCTGTTTTAACCCTGCACTGGTTTTCAAGCCAGAACCATTCCATAAGACATTTGTTCTTCTGATTTATATTCCTGGATATTATTTCTCAATTTCACTTATCATTCATTTGCCATAGACTTTCAGATCCATCACTGAGTGATTGACTTTTTCCCATCTGTTATTATTATTTCTGCTGCAATAACTGTTATAACATCTGCCTAATAAAAATACCTTTGCGCTCATGCGCAGGAACGTTATTCAACCTCCTCGTTTCCTTCCTTCCACCTCCACTGACCCACTAGCGCCCCCTCCGGGGACACAGACCAAACACAATCTGACATTTCCTTTTTCTTGAGTCTTAATAATGTAGAATATAATTCCCCCGCTGTCTCTTCCCCAGCAGTCTCTGTAAGTGAATCTTTAAAATAAAGAGCTTCAGCCTCTGAGTCACTAAATGACAATACATCTCCTACAGTAAGCCGTAGATTCATAAAGCCACTGCCATCGCTGTTGGAATTTGCAGCCATGATTGCTTGACAATGATTAAAGCAACAGTCTCAGCACAAGCTAAAGCCAAAAATAATTTAGCAAAACAGTACGTGGAAGCACAGTTCAAGAAATGTCATATTAAGGTATGGAATAACCGAGTGTTGGGTGCCTTACCACAAGAGAACCTGGGTACCCCTGTATAAATCCAAAAATTGAGTCGGCACTCACATGACTGACCAGCCAGTTACTTTGCTCGGGTGCCCTCCATGGAGCTATGAACTCCAATATGAACAAAAATTGAAAAGGCGGCACTCACAAGTCCTGTAGATAAGAATAATTCAGACGGACAGCGTCTAGAAGTGTTTCAACGTTTCAGTCTATTTCAGACTTTTTTCAAGAACTAGTGCATACAAAGAAACAATTACCTTAAATAAAGTAGCTTGTCATGTGCGCCATGTCCCGCTTCCGGACGCCACCAGTCCCCTCTGAATCGCGTCATCAGGTTGCGCGCCCTCACGCCGCCAATCGCCGGGCGGGCAGACGCTACACCACGTACTGGCCACTTCCGGTTCCTGGTAGCTGGAACGCACCGCATGAAGCGCGTCATGTTGGGGACGGGAACTCCTCCGGTTGCCATGGCAACGCATAGACAAACCTACAGACACAAACAAATAATATACGTGCAATTAAACATAAATGCTGTGAACTCAAATACAATAATGATAATGAACAAAAATGCGTTGCATGTGTGAATGTACATTGGACTTGAACCAAATGCTGGTGTAAATGTGCGTGCAATTAAAAACCACACCATAAAGGCGTGAGTATATAACTAGGAAGACCCGATGTCGGGATAAGTGAAATGCAGAAATAAGTGATTAAAACCAACATAGTGCAATCCACTACTATTGCTGTAATAAACAAACTGTTATTCCCAAAGGGAAAATATACAACTGATGTGACTGGGCTAAAGGTTGTGCCTCATGGAGCTGTACTCGTCTATAGCACTCAGATCGCCTCAATATATGTGTACCATTGTCTTCGGAGAAAAGACAATCCCCTCCATGGCATACTAGCCATGAATGGTCTCACATGTAGTCACACTCTGCCATAGATCAGGATTAAAGCAAACAATTTAGAGAAAACATGCAAAAGATAAGTTCTCATTTAAACCATACGGTGCAACAGAGTTCATGCGAAGTATCCATTTGGCCTCCAATTGCAACAATTTTTTATCGCGGTCACCACCTCTGATGGATTGTGGAACATGATCGATTAGCTTGTATATTAAGGAAGATAAAGAATGCTGTTTATCTTTAAAATGTCTGGCCACCGGCTGGTCGATGGTCTTCCCCTCCAGGGCTAAACGTATTGCGGATCTGTGTTGAGTCATTCTTTCACGTAAAGTACAGGAGGTCTTTCCAATATATACAAGACTACACGGACATCGAATCATGTATATCACATATCGCGTGGTGCACGTAAGCACATGATGTATTGCCAACTTTCTCCCAGAGTAAGGGTGTAAAACATAATTCCCCGTTTCTAAATATCGACATGTAGTACAGCCAATGCACTTGTAGCTGCCTGCTTTCTTCGTTAAGAAATGAGAAGGATTCACCCCTCTAGAGGATTCAACGTTGTTGTGCACTAACCAGTCTTTAAGGTTTTTGTTTCTCTTGTAGCCCATCATGAGTTTTGTTCCCTGTAAGGCTGGAAGAGCAGGGTCAGTGTTGACTATCGGCCATAGTCTTTTGGATATTGTATTTTATTGCACGTATATTATTTGTTTGTGTCTGTAGGTTTGTCTATGCATTGCCATGGCAACCGGAGGAGTTCCCGTCCCCAACATGACGCGCTTCATGCGGTGCGTTCCAGCTACCAGGAACCGGAAGTGGCCAGTACGTGGTGTAGCGTCTGCCCGCCCGGCGATTGGCGGCGTGAGGGCGCGCAACCTGATGACGCGATTCAGAGGGGACTGGTGGCGTCCGGAAGCGGGACATGGCGCACATGACAAGCTACTTTATTTAAGGTAATTGTTTCTTTGTATGCACTAGTTCTTGAAAAAAGTCTGAAATAGACTGAAACGTTGAAACACTTCTAGACGCTGTCCGTCTGAATTATTCTTATCTACAGGACTTGTGAGTGCCGCCTTTTCAATTTTTGTTCATATTGGAGTTCATAGCTCCATGGAGGGCACCCGAGCAAAGTAACTGGCTGGTCAGTCATGTGAGTGCCGACTCAATTTTTGGATTTATACAGGGGTACCCAGGTTCTCTTGTGGTAAGGCACCCAACACTCGGTTATTCCATACCTTAATATGACATTTCTTGAACTGTGCTTCCACGTACTGTTTTGCTAAATTATTTTTGGCTTTAGCTTGTGCTGAGACTGTTGCTTTAATCATTGTCAAGCAATCATGGCTGCAAATTCCAACAGCGATGGCAGTGGCTTTATGAATCTACGGCTTACTGTAGGAGATGTATTGTCATTTAGTGACTCAGAGGCTGAAGCTCTTTATTTTAAAGATTCACTTACAGAGACTGCTGGGGAAGAGACAGCGGGGGAATTATATTCTACATTATTAAGACTCAAGAAAAAGGAAATAGATTACTATTTGCATGGTGTCACCTTAACCGATTATCATAAGAATAAAAAAATCCCTCGTGGATTCAGAGTAAAAAATGTGCCCACTATCGGGCGAAATAATGTTGAGTTTTGTAAACGCTGGGTAGCAGTGTTAAATAAATGTGCATTGGACCTTATCCTCCTGGTCATTGAGGAGTCTGCTAGGGAGATGAAGAACATACAAGAACAAATATGTACCTTTGAAACGGCTCACAAAAAAACACTCACGGATGATCTCTCCGGTAAATGGTTGGAGAAATTGAAGACGCAGACGGAGGATTACAAGAAAGAACTTATTAAATTCAAAAAAGAAAAATTGTCCAAAGTCAATGCTGACTACCAGGAAGAAAGAGTGTATGCCTGGGTCACAGGGAGAGTATCTGCAGGTGGAGGTAGAATCAAGTATCCACACAGAAGACGTCCCACCAGATTCGACAGTGACCAGTCAGGAGGGACCAACACATCCAACAGCGATACAGACAATATACAAGCATCATCTAACAAGAAGCCCCCTTTAGGGGTTACCATGCGCGCCATAAAAAAAGTAGGGCACGCACGAGGAGAGGCGGCCAATGCAAAAGGGAAAAACACAACCAAGAGGAAAATATAATAGTTAATCTTTCCAAACGTGATATTTCCCCCATAGAAGCCAGAGTGTTGAATCGGGGGTTGACTTTTATACCCACTGCTCCCTTTGACACATTTGAATGGAAGAAAGAACTCTGGAAATTCAACCGCAATTTAAAACTGAAAGAATTTTTTCCCCAACAGGATGATACCACAAAAATCAATAGATTACCTGTCAAGAAAACCTCCAATTTTGAACCCCAATCCTTTAATCCATCTCTCAAATGTTACACACGTCTGCTTGATCAAGAAGTGATGAATGTACATAAATCAGGTAGCCAGAACAGACATTCCAATATGTCTAAAGAAGAATTTAGTGCATTACAGAAGTTGAGCAAAGACGAGTCCATAGTGATTCGAGCAGCAGACAAGGGGGGTGCACTTGTTATTCAGGACTCTGAAATGTATCTTGGTGAAATGTATAGACAACTCAACATGACAGAAGTCTATAGAAAATTGCCACATGATCCCACCAACTTGTTTAAGGAAGAGCTAACCCAGACCTTAAAGGCTGCGGTTTCAGCAGGGAGCATCTCTGAAAGCACGCAAGCGGCACTCACCACACAGTTTCCTGAGGTACCCCTAATCTACAGCTTACCTAAGATTCATAAGTCTTTGGAAAATCCGCCGGGGCGCCCGATAATTTCCGCCAGAAATTCCTTATACAGCAAGATCTCCAAGTACTTGGACCACTTTTTACAACCCTTGGTACAGAAGCAAAGCACATATTTGAAGGACACCAATACGTTTCTCGATAAAATACATAACCTAAATGATCTTCCTGAAAAAATCTTATTGTGCACAGTGGATGTCACGGCTCTGTATACGAGTATTCCACACGAGGAAGGGTTGAGGTACTTGAAAAACTTCTTGACTGAGAACATCGAGTACAATGGACCATCAATACATCTGTTTATGGATCTAATGGAAAAGACACTCACTCGGAATTACTTCTTGTTCAACAGAGAATTTTTCGTCCAACTACGCGGATGTGCGATGGGAAGCCACGTGGCACCGTCATATGCCAATGTATATATGTTCCAGATAGAGAGAATGGTGTTTTTTGCGCATCGATTATTCCAGCAACACTGTCTCTTTTTCACCAGATACATAGATGATTTATTCCTGATCTGGTCAGGGCCTGAAAGCAGTTTTACAGAACTGATGGCGGATGTGAATGAAGCTCATCCGTATATTAAATTCACATATGAATATCATCATCAACAAATACATTACTAGGACGTGAACGTTCACTGGGATGGGAAGAATATCAAAACTTCAATTTACATCAAGCCCACTGATGTCAACAATGTATTACATGCACAAAGCCATCACCCTGTGGCACTCAAGATGGGACTTCCTTATTCACAATTTTTGAGGATCCGTAGAATCACCACTGACGATGAGTCAGCCATAGTTGAAATAGATCAAATGACACAAAAATTTCTGTCTCGTGGCTACTCCAAGGAAACGTTGCATAGGGCCAAAACCAAGGTCATGCAATTAAGCCATGAGGAATTAAAGAATCCGAAGACCAAGGAGAATGGGCGACAGACCATATTTGTGAACAACTACAACACTGAATCTCAAGCCATTAATACAATATCCAAAAGACTATGGCCGATAGTCAACACTGACCCTGCTCTTCCAGCCTTACAGGGAACAAAACTCATGATGGGCTACAAGAGAAACAAAAACCTTAAAGACTGGTTAGTACACAACAACGTTGAATCCTCTAGAGGGGTGAATCCTTCTCATTTCTTAACGAAGAAAGCAGGCAGCTACAAGTGCATTGGCTG